>NC_051157.2:232719988-232802698 GCF_013339745.2 Dermacentor silvarum
AGAACACTCACGTTTATTTTCTGTAGCGCAATATAATACCAAAGGAGGAAGGGCAAGGGAACACAAAGGGAGAGAATGGCGCATGTCGTTCCACACTTGCGCTTATCACGAAAGCGCTGCACTGTAACACTTCTTCTGTTTTATACCATAACGGCAACCGTTTTTTCGTTTTCTTGGTAGACCGTCGTAGTAATGGTGCCTCTACAGAAGAGTTTTCTCTGCGTCTTCCTTGTCACCGGTTTGTTTGGTAGCGCTGGTCCCCTGGTATCCATCGCCATTCAAGAAAACTCCTTGCTGCACTTCCGTACTTGATCCAGATGGCAACAGACCAGTCCAGTGTCTGTGTCCACTTCCAACATGCTAGCGCCGATCATGGCCTTCACCCTTCCCGGCGTCCCTTGTCCCCAGGTGCCATAGTTCCGCACGTAATGTATTCCCCTTGAGCGAAGCTCCCACGGTGGTCTATAGGAGATTCGCCTGAGACGATGTGGTGGGTTCCTGGATGGAAAAGACAAATCCAGTCTCGAGCGTAAGCGTACCCCCAAAAGCCTTTCAAATGGGAAATCCGATTCTTGTAGAGTATTTTGGTGTATTGCAACAAACGCGGGCTAGAGAAGTCGCTAGTTTCGGCGCTTCCGCTCTTCTTTACCCCGTCCTTGACCGTCCACACAGCGCTCTCAGCCAGCCCTTGCTCTGTGGATGATGTGGGCTGTTCAAATATGTACTATCAGGCCGTTCAGTTGTGTACTACAGAATTCCCACCCGTGAAAGGCGTTCCATTATCCTACTGTGATTGTTTTTTGTTGTCGTCACTGATCTCGAGGCGTTCGGTGTTGTTATGAGAGATGGAGGGAAGAGGATGGCAACCAGCAACAATTTTTTTAATTCTCACACGAAAGCCAAAAACCTCAAACTAAACTCAAGTGCAACACAAACTAAAGACAATGAAATAATAAGGTTAACAAAAACAACCTAATGAACACACTAAAATAACCCACTTAAACATGTCCTTAACTACCACTACACTAATTCTGGGCGTTTCCCACGCGAACGTCTGGCAACTCTGGCCTACCTGCGAGAATGTATCGTCCTTACTCATTTCGCCCTCATCGCTCTTATTCTCCCGGCGAGAATCTCGTTGGGCCTTTCTTGAAGTCTTGCTTTTCGCCTACTGTCCGTAGTCGGGCTGCCTTGCAGTCGTACGTTCACGCCCCTCATCTTCGGAGCCTGTTTGACCCGGTCGCTGTTGCTGACGTGGCCGGGAGAGGTGACGGTTAGGCCCTATCGACGGTCCTCGGGCGCTGCTCCGTCCTCGCTCCTTCCGAGTGCCGACGTGGCGTTTCCGGGGATCATCGCCCCCTGCCGGTTCTGCCGTAGAAGGGGAGCCTCTCTGTGTTGCCTGGTCCTGCCGTGAGAAGCTGCATCTCGTCCAGTGCCTCGCCCGACTTGCCGAGGTCTCACGGCCACACCGTGGACGGGCCACTCCACGGACTCGGCCACCCCCAAGTCTCCCTCGCCAGTGGCTGTCTGGCGATGCACCTTCCTGGCCCTGAGCCACGTCGATAATGCTCAGACAACGCCGTTCATCCCTCGTTCACGCCTCGGGTCCGCGCCTCGCTCGCTCTGCGTCCGTTCAGAACGCTCCGCTCACATCGTCTTTGTCTTCTTTTATGGCGCCGCCGGCGTCTTACTCATTACCCGACACCACTGTGCGTGGTATACCGAACTGGGAAAACACTGTTTTCAGAACTTCAACAGTGCTGCGGGAATTAGCATGCACTACAGGAACAGCCTCAATCCATTTACTGTGGGAATCTGCATGGCAAGATGATTTTAATTGTGGTAGTGGCCCCGTATAGTCTGTGTGTAGTCGTGACCACCTTTCGCCTGTCTCCGGCAGTTTACGGGAGTTTGTGCCATTGGCATGGGCAGGCTTGAACACAGTTATTCCAGGTGGCGGCGACGCGCTGAATGTCCTGGTCCAAACCGGGCCACCAAAATATCGACCTTGCTCTCACTTTCATAGATGACACTTCCTGATGGGAGTCATGCAGTAACAGAAGCAACTTCTTGCGGGCTGCGGTAGGTATGACCATGCGATGGCCCCAGTACAATAAATCGTTTCCACTGACAGCTCAGACCGTTCTTGTAATATTCTGCGAGCTCACTGTCCCCTTTAATACTATGTGGCCAACCATTGCCCGTGTACTTGCATGCTCGAGCGATGACGTCATCTGTCGCTGTGATGGCTTGCAACTCTTTCGTAGGCAGTGCGGAAATGTCCTGTTGGTCCAAGGCCAGAACGATGGGCGTGATGTCCTCTGGCTTCGCTCCATGCTGCACGGATATAGGTAAATGGCTTAATGCATCCGCGTTGCACAGCATTTTACCCGGTGTATGCTGCAGCCGGTATTTTACGCACCCAGCGTTATAGCCCATCTCTGTATACGAGCTGCGGCCATGGTAGGTGTTGCCGGTCCGCCCTTAGAAGACCCAGCAACAGCTGATGGTCTGTAATTAGAGTAATTAGGCGACTATCTCTGCCAAGTAGATAGTCACGGAACCGCGTGATGCCGTAACAACAGCCAACGCCTCTCGCTCAATCTGGGAGTAATTTTTCTCTGTACTGGTCAGCATTCGCGACCGAAATCCTACTGGTCGATACTGCCCAACAATTCGATGACCAAGTGCAGCTCCTACATCGCATTCCAATAGCTATTTCACTGGATTGAAGCGGGCCAGTATTGGCGCGGCACACAAACTTCTTTAGCCTTCCCGAGTGCATCTTCCTCTATTGCACCCCACGACCATCTGGTTGCTTTTTCTAGAAATCAGAACAAAGGAGCCAGTAGTGTCGAAAGATTCGGTAAAAATTTGTTGTAAAATGTCAAGATACCCAGAAACGATCGTAACTCGGGAGCATTCCGAGGGGCTGGGGCGAGCCTGATAGCCTTGGCGTTCTTCTCCGTTGGGTGCAATCCCGCTGTGTTGATTCGGTGGCCGAGATACGTCACTGCGGCCTCGTTTGTCCGGCACTTGTAAGCGCGCAATTTAATGCTGTGTTCTTTAAATCTTTGCAACACCGTTCGCATGTTTGCGTTTGGCTTATCAGCAGTCTCTGCTATCAAGACATTGTCTAGGTATGATTGTACCACCGGTATTCCTTTCAATATTGACTCTATTGTTCTCTGGAATATCGCCGGTGCTGACGCGATTCCAAACGGCAACTGATTGTAACAGAACAACCCTTTATTGACTAACCTTCAGGACATTCAAAGCATCACTCTGCTTATCTATCTGCAGCGGACCGTGTTCTGCGGTTTCCACAGCCAGGGTAAGGGCTTCTGCTTCTTTGAGTGTTAAGTGCTTTTTCGCCTATAGTTGCTTCTGCAAATTTTTCAAACGGACACCGCATACAATACGATCCCTCAGCATCCTGTCTAATGTCGACGAAAAAATTGCAGTTCTGGGCAATCTTCCTTATCTCGACAATGAATGTCTGCACTGACTTCTCTTCTTGTCGATTGCGATGGAAAAACTTGAAGCTCTCCAAGATCTCATTAGGCGTTGGGTCATAAAACTCACTTAACAAACATATAACTTCGTTGTAGCTGAGCGAATTCGGCTTACGCGGCGCTACTCTTCCGCACAAGACTTCTACCGTCTTAGACCCCAACGCCGCGACCAACAAAGCTCTTTTTGGCGTCATCGGTGATTTCGCTTGCTTCAAATACGCCTCAACCTTTACCAGATAAGCGTGCCACTTATCTGTTTTTTGGTCAAAATCCGGTAGCCTATGTGCCATGGCTGTAGATGGGTTCGTCGCACAGCTGCTGCTTCTCGGCACTAGCGTCTTGTCGCTGTCTTCCATGGGCAGCTGCGGCTTTCCTAGGTTGCTCGTCGCCACTGTTACGGTAGCGGTGGTCACGCCGCCTCTGACAAGAAGTGGTCCGTGTCACCATGCAGAACACTCACGTTTATTTTCCGTAGCGAATATATACCAAAGAGGGAAAGGGCAGGGGAAACAAAGGGAGAGAATGGCGCATGTGCGGTCCACACTTGCGCTTATCACGGGAAGCGCGTGCACTGCAACAGGTATCTTGGTAAGATGTTCACTCACAGTACTTGATGATGATGTCGGAGACGTCGGCACTGCAAACTTGCAGCGCAGTTTGTACGAAGAAATCGTGCAGGCAGTCAGCACACGAGCAGACCATGAACTGCTCGCACAACAGCACAGCAGGCCCACGCGATCAGCAATGCGGCACCGTGGCCTGCCGTGCCATCGCGCGTCTAGTTTATGGTCTGCTCGTGTGCTGGCCGCCTGTACGATTTCTTCTTACAAACTGCGCTGCAAGTTTGCAAGCGCTGACATCTCCAACATCATCATCAAGTACTGTGAGTGAACATCTTACCAAGATACTTTTTACAGTGCACGCGCTTTTTACAGCGCACATTTCGGCTGGTACACTCAAGAAGACCAAAGTTGAATTGCCGTAGTTCCTTACTCAGGAAGTACATTCTACGAGCTGATTGGTGTTCAGAACTTCCTGCAAAACTATAATCTGTTGTATTGTAGCTTGCTTAGGTGTTTATCATAACCGAAACCGAAAGGATAACCCAAAAGGATGTTTATCCATTGCCGCGGATCGATGATGCCTTAGACTGCTTACAAGGTGCAGAGTTATTTTCCTCCCTCGATCTACGCTCTGGTTATTGGCAGGTGCCTATGGCTGCAAATGATAAGCCTAAAACAGCTTTCATCACACCAGATGGCTTATGCGAATTTCGTGTGATGCCATTCGGCCTTTGCAACGCGCCCGCGACTTTTGAGCGGATGATGGATACTATTCTTCGAGGCCTCAAATGGAACACGTGCTTGCGTTATTTGGATGATGTAGTAGTGTTTGCACCAGATTTTGCTACTCACCTTCATCGCTTGGAGCAGGTTTTACGCTGTCTCAGTGACACTGGTCTCCAACTCAACCTGAAAAAAATGTCACTTTGGGGCACGCAAGCTGACAATTCTCGGACATGTGTCGAAGGACGGCGTTCTCCCCCGATGCTGCAAAGCTCCGTGCTGTTAAAGAATTGCCAAGGCCAACGTCTCTAAAGAACTTGCGTAGTTTCATTGGCCTCTGCTCATACTTCCGCCGCTTCATTCGAAGTTTCGCTTCGATTATGGCACCGCTGACAGACCTACTTCGGGGAGACCCCAATCTTTCCGCGTGGTCCCCGGCTTGCGACGAGGCCTTCGCGACGCTACGTCGCCTGCTTACAACACCACCGATACTGAGCCATTTCGATCCAACTGCTCCCACGGAAATCCATACGGATGCTAGCGGCGTTGGTCTTGGCGCTGTGCTCGCCCAGCGAAAGAAAGCCCGGCTATCAAGAAGATGTTGTTGCTTACGCGAGCCGACACTCTCACAAAAGCTGAAGCGAATTATTCCGTCACGGAAAAAGAATGTCTAGCGATCATCTGGGCCATTACAAAGTTTCGTCCATACCTGTACGGCCGGTCCTTCGATGTTGTTACCGATCACCACGCACTTTGCTGGTTGTCGTCCCTCAAGGATCCCTGCGGCCGCCTAGCTCGGTGGGCACTGAGGCTCCAAGAGTACGACATCAGGTTGTCTACCGCTCTGGCAAGAAGCACGCCGATGCCGATGCTCTTTCCCGCTCACCTGTCCACGCCAACATTGTCAGTGTCTCCGTCCTAGACGACCCACTTCCCCCATTCGCTTCTATCAAAATGGCTTTGGAGCAGCGCAAGGACTCCTGGATTTCATCTTTGATTGATTACATCTCTGATTCACCTGAACGCACACCATCCCGAGCGCTATACCGACAAGCTTCGCACTTCGCCATGCGCGACGGACTCGTCTATTGCCGTAACTAGTTCCGACGGCTGCAAATGGCTGCTTGTCATACCCCGGCAGCTCCGCACTGATGTTAGCGCCGCTTTCCACGCCGACCCTCAGTGTGCACACGCTGGTCTCTTCAAGACTACTTCATAGGTTTTATTGGCGCGGTATGTACACATTCACTCTAGCACAGAATGTCAACGCTGCAAGCCTGCTCCTTGCCGCTCTTCTGGACGAATGCAACCTTTGCCGTGCCCTTCGAAATCCTTTGACCGGGTTGGAATAGACCTATACAGGCCTCTGCTGTACACAGCTGCTGGCAATCGCGGGGTCATTGTAGCTATAGACCACCTCACGAGGTATGCAGGAACGGCCGCTCTACCAGCCGCGACGGCTCGTGACGTTGCCTCCTTCCTGCTTCAACGCTTCATTCTACGTCACGGCGCTCCCCGCAAACTCCTGAGCGACCGAGGTTGCGACTTTCTCGCCAATGTCATTCAAGCACTTCTCACTGAATGCCGCATTATTCATCGCTGTACCACCGCATATCGCCCACAAACAAAGGGATTGACAGAGCGCTTTAACCGAACTCTTGGCGACATGCTTTCGATGTATGTCGCCTCCAACCACACCAACTGGTACCTCATCCTTCCCTGCGTCACGTACGCCTACAATACGGCACCCCAGGCAACAACGAGCTTTTCTCCCTTCTTTCTTCTATACGGCCGAGAACCGTCATTTCCCATTGACACTATTCTTCCTTACCGTCCCGATTTATCAGTGGGTACACCGGTTTCCGAAGCCACCCGGTATGCATAAGAATGTCAGCAATTAGCACGCTCCCTAACCACGCAAGAACAAGCACTACAGAAATTTCGTCATGACGACGGGCGCCCCCACAACCAGTTTTCGACTGACGCCCTCGTTTGGTTGTGGGTGCCTCCTACTTCGACACCAGGTGTCTCCTCCAAGTTTGTCTCCCGATACTATGGACCCTACCGGGTTCTCCAGCAAACTTCTCCAGGGAACTAAGTCATCCAACCTCTGATGCCTCCCCCCCCCCCCCCCATACGGACCCGCGTCGCCGAGGCCGCGAAACTGTCCACGTCGATCGGCTCAAGCCGTATCACGAGCCCTTCGTCCTCACGACGCCTTAGGCCTCCTGTGCAGCTCCATCTTCAGCGAGGGGGGAAGATGTAAAGAAGAAGTGCGCCGTGCAGAGCTCCGCAGCCAGATCGCCAGCGCTACTGAAGTGAGGTTCAGGCTCGATGCTGTTCCTGGTGCGCCTGTCTAAGCCTATGCTCTTGTGTCCTCCTGTCGGCGTCCTTCGTGTCGTTCACAGCAGTGCCAGGCTTTCTTGTCATAATATATATATATATATAACCCTCCGCATAGAAATCTTATGCTATACACGAAGTTACTCGGAGCTAGAACGCCAACACGAACGCTTAAAGCGCAGTGCATTGCCAAGTGTGCATTCACTCTGCGAAACGTCGTCTGATACGCCCAAGCGGTGTAGGCGGCGCCACAGTCGAGGAAGGAGCACGCAAGAGAAGAGAAACAAGGAGGAGGAAAGGCAGAGGAGGAGAGTGTCGCTACTTTTTAAATAGAGGGGCTTTAGTATCGGCATGGGACCGAGCGTCTCATGGGAGGTATAGGGAGTTTCCGGCCCCTGGTTTCACTCTGCGGAGCAAGGCAGTGCCCTCTACGTTAGCCGCTGGGGTCTAGGGTCTACTGCGCACGCGCGGCAAGAAGAGCCAGGTTAGGGTGGCTAGAATTGGGAGGTGTGAAAAGCGCGGCGCGTTTCCCTTGCCAGACAGGGTACCTCGGCACGCCGCTGCCGCTAGGGGCGCTGCTGCAGGGGGCGCAGTGCCATGCCGCCATCGCTGTCGCACATTCCCTGTAGGATAAATGCAGCGGCGTCACGAGGTTGCTGCTGCGTCGTTTTTCTTTAACGTTATTTTCATTTAACGTAGATCATGCATTTGTGAGCTGTAGTAAAGATGCCCTCTAAAACGAAGAAAACTGAACGCTGGGCTGCAACTCTGGGTACCGGTCGTCTGTCGAAAAAGTATCATTGTTCCGAGCACCAGCGTGCAAAGACGTGTTTCATAAGTGGCCGTGTGCTATACCGAGAGCTGACAGGCAACTCCAAGAGAAATCAGCGGTATGCAAAAAGCATTTAGACGCAAAGTACGTACGTGCTTAAATATCTGGTTGACCTCGTACGCTTAGAAATTTGGGCCATTACAGTGCGAAAACACACGAAAACTGAACTCAGCCTTCGTATCAGAGTTTGCGTTTTGGAAGAGCTCGCAGGGTTAGTTAGTGCGGCATATCAGACTGTGTTGTAACGTTGTAACTAATTGCTTTCTTTCAACAGGTTTATACTGCGAGACTTTCAGCATAATACAAATGGGAGTGTTGTTGTGCCACGGTATGTCCCTACACTTGCAAAAGACGCGGTGCCGACCGTTTTCCCTAACCTTCCGAAGTACTTGAGCAAGAAACTACCGAAAGAACGCAAAAGGCGAGGAACAGTTGCGGAAGCCACCATTCTACTGAAGAAAAGTGACGCAATACTTGAGAGGTCGGAAGCAAGCCTGCAGGTGGAAGACACGATAGTGCCTGTCAAGTGGAAACGCCGCCCAGTTCCCGTTTCTTCAGTTCCTTAAAGACCGCGCTTCGTTGTCCAACCACGCTCTGTTCTTTGCAAGCATTCGAAAATCAGAATGTCCTTGCTTATCAAACGGCAGAGTTCGTCAGTGAAGCAACGCCACCTCTTGTTTACAACAAGATAGTTGTCCTTGAAATGGAGGTAGGCAAGACATCTCCCAGTTGCAGCATTTTTCTTGCTAGACTTCTGCACAAGAGATGCAATTTTCAATCGCAGCAAGGAGCGCAGGACCTTCTAGCATATGCAGAGAGCCTCGCAACATGCTGTGGAATTGGAAAAGTATGAGACTTTGAAGCATTACAGCTGGCCAACATCACCAAAACATCTCAGCATCGGTTGTTCTCCACTGCTTGCAATCGGTCCTTGCTACCTTCACCACGAGGTATTTGCCTTTTCACCCTTAATTTACTAGGTGTTACAAGTACGCATTCTAAATGAGTGCCCCATTTTCAGATAATACCCTCAGATAGAACAAAAATGCCCAAGTCGTGGTTTCCTATCACACACATTTTTTGTTGTTTCAGGCGCCTCCAGTCATCCAAATCAGCGATGCTTTGCTTATAGGAAAAGCAGAAGCCTTCCGTGTGGCTCGCCTGCTGCGTCTGAAAAAAAAGGTTCGGCACCCACTGGCAAGGACTGCTGCTCAACGGCTAAAGTGGGCTTCACACACCTTGAGGAGGAAGAACATGAAACTTCTGTCTCTGCATGACACATTAGAAAGGCTACATGAGGCCAGTTGCAAGATCAAGGCATATGTATTTGAGCAAAAGGTTTGCCCGTCACTGTCCCTTTTAACTAGAGCACCCTTCGTAGTGCACTCATTTAACACCACATGTGTACACTATTTCTCAGCTGAATGGGCTCCCAAGAAAGCAACAAGCTGCTGTGAGAGCCTGTTTTGAGGCCTCTAAGCGGAAGTCTTTGTGAGGTTACCGCTATAACAGAGAGTGCCTTTTGGAATGCATAATCCTAAGAATGAAAAGCCCCCGACTATATGAGCACCTGCGGGCGCACAATATCTTTGTCCTTCCCAGCCGTGCCTGCCTACGGAAAGTACATTAGGGTATGTGGTTGCGTTATTTTCGGAACTATGAAAACGTGTCGATTTTTTTTGTTTACAGGGATTTAAAGCTTCCTTTAGCTTTAATGACAAGCTTTTGGAATCACTAAAGTTAAAGCTCAAGAAATGGATGAGATGAAAAGGCACGGTGGCCTTGTGGTGGACGAAATGAAGCTTTCTGCACATCTTGACATGAGATCTTCCGGTCATATTGAAGGCTTTGTTGATTTGGGAAAGTATACTGAGGATTGCGACAAGCACACTAAAGCCGATCACAGGCTGGTTGTCATGTTACAGCCGTTTATTGGCAAATGGACTCAAGTTGTTGGTATGTAGCGTTCACTAAAGCTCCCGCAGCAAAACAAATTTGCCGATTTGTTTTTTATGGTCTTTTTTTTTCAGCTGTATTTGCTTCTCGTGGAAATGTGAAATCCAAGGTACTGGCAAAAATTCTTCTGGAAGCGACAATCCTGTGCAAACAGGCGGGTCTCCAAGTAGACCATATCTGCTCTGATGGTGCCTCTTGGAACCGCTCAATGTGGAATGCTTTTGGTCTTCGGGGCACTTTCAAGGATGTGCGGTGCAAGGTCATTCATCCTTCTGACCCGAGCAGGTTCCTACACTTCGTGTCAGATTTCCCACACCTCATCAAGTGTGTGCGAAATGCAATGATAAAAACAGGCTTCAACACTCAAAATGGAAGAGTAAGCTTCTTATACAATTATCTCAATTATCTGTGAAGTATTCACAATACCTATTGTATAATTCTAGTTTGTGATTAACATTCTCATAATTAGAAAATTTTCAGGTCTACTGGGAGCATGTGCCTACAATGTGAAAAGTAGCCAGCAACAGTCCACTTTGAAGGTTGCACTGTCATGAGCAAGATCCCTGCGGCAAAAGAAAAGAAGGACGAAGTGAAACGAGCGTTCCAAACGGCACGAGACCTCGAGGTGTGTGAACCGAGGTGTGTTCGAGGCTGAGCTAGCATTATCGACGTGGCTCTGGGCCGGGAAGGTCGCATCATCAGCTACGCTCTGGCGACGGGAGACTTGGACGTCCGGCCGAGTCCGTGGCGCGGGCAGTCCGAGGTGCAGCCGTCGACCTCGGAGACATTCGAATGAGGCTACTTGGACCAGCTGCCGCATCACATGGCCGAGCACTCCAGAGAGGATCCCCCTTCTTCGGCAGACCAGCTTGTTCGATGATCCCCGGAACGCCATGTCAGCACTCGGGAAAGGAGCTGGACAGAAGCGGCAGCCGAGCACGTCGCTAGGCCTGTGAACCGAGGTGTGTTCGAGGCTGAGCTAGCATTATCGACGTGGCTCTGGGCCGGGAAGGTCGCATCATCAGCTACGCTCTGGCGACGGGAGACTTGGACGTCCGGCCGAGTCCGTGGCGCGGGCAGTCCGAGGTGCAGCCGTCGACCTCGGAGACATTCGAATGAGGCTACTTGGACCAGCTGCCGCATCACATGGCCGAGCACTCCAGAGAGGATCCCCCTTCTTCGGCAGACCAGCTTGTTCGATGATCCCCGGAACGCCATGTCAGCACTCGGGAAAGGAGCTGGACAGAAGCGGCAGCCGAGCACGTCGCTAGGCCCAACTCGTCGAGCCTCCCTGCCACGTCAGCAACAGCGCCCGAGTCAAACAGGCTTCCGAAACGAGCGAGTTGACGGACCGACTTCAATGCAGCAATGTTTCTCCATGTCGTTGTTTTCGCCGACCGTCGCATAAAGATCCCACAAGATTCCGACCGGGAAGGTACGTGATGATGATGATGATATATGGGGTTTAACGGCGCAAGGGCCAATAATGGCCAAAGAGCGCCGGGCCAGTGTTAATGAGTTTAAATTGATGCGATGGATTACGAGTGGTGGATATGACGTGGCTGTAAAGGGGCCTAAAATTGTCGCTGTAAAGTGCATAAAATCTACAGGTAATAAGATTATGGGAATGACTAATGGCGTGTGCTATGAACATTGAATATGCATTGCAAATAAATATTACTATTTCCAAAATATGTCCGATGCGAAAATTGGCATGAAGCACTATTGCCTCAACAGAACCCTTGAACATAAAGGCCTGGAGGCATGTGCTATACTAAACACTATCGCAACAGCATCCTCTGGCGGGAGGATGTGCTACGAATATCTAGGGCTAATTACATGTAGTACCACGTCATTCAAGAAACCTAGGACTGCTTTGGTATTAAAAATCGGTTCTTTGCCAAGAAACATATTGGGATGGATAGGGCTATGGTATCGGTATGCAAGAGGAAAATGTTTCCTTCTCTCTGTTTCGGCTTCCCGGCACTCCAGGAGGACATGGAGGACGGTCAGCCTCTCACCACATCTACCACAGGTTGGTGGTTCATCACCTGTCAACAAAAAACTGTGGGTTCCGTACGTGTGTCCTATTCTCAGCCGACTGAATAGGACGTCAGTTCGCCGTGTTTTCGTTACGGGGGGCCAGAAACCTAACTGTGGTTTAATCAAGTGAAGCTTATTACTTGTTTCAGCATCCCACAAGCGTTGCCAGTGGCTTCGCAGTTTCTTTCGCAGGAAAGGTTTCAGATCTGTTACAGGGACAGCAGCTGTAGGGTTAATAGCGTGTGATGTTATTGACGTAGCCATTCGGTCAGCTAGCACATTACCCTCAATGCTTCTATGGCCAGGCACCCAGCATATAATGACATGCTGGTTACATAAATACGCTTGACAGAGAACGGAATAGAGCTCAGTAAGTACAGGATTTTTTTGTTTACCAAGTGACATCAATGCTTTTACGACGCTTAGGGAGTCCGTAAATATAATTGCCTTTTGAAGTTTTGATTTCCTTATATGCTTCACAGCCGACAACAGTGCATGGGCCTCAGCCGTAAAAATACTCGTTTCCGGGTGGAGTACACCGGATTCCGAGAAGGATGGGCCAACGGCTGCATAAGACACCCCGGCATGTGACTTGGAGGCATCAGTGTAAAGCTCTGTACACGAGTACTTGTATTGAAGCTCTAAGAAATGCATTTTAATGTGTGCCTCTGGTGCGTGTTTAGTGACCTCTACAAACGATGTATCGCAATCTATGAGTTGCCACTGCCACGGCGGTAACAGTTTCACTGGAGCCATAGGACGATGATCAAGCAGCGGAACACCCATTTCCTCACTGAGGTTCCTCACACGCAAGGAGAATGGCTTTCTCGCTGCAGGTCGATTATGGAAGAGTGTGGCAGCGGTAACGTCATTTATGGTTGAATAAGAAGGATGTTCATTGTTTGCTTGTACTTTCAGAAAATATGTGAAACTGCGATATGAACGCTGCAGATGGAGTGACCACTGGTTAGACTCTACATAGAGGCTTTGGATCGGACTTGTTCGGAAGGCACCGGTCGCGAGGCGGATACCCAGATGGTGAACGGGATCTAGTATTTTTAATGCACTTGGCGTTGCAGAATTATAAATTATAGACCCGTAGTCAAGCCGGGAGAGGACAAGACTCCTATACAAGTTAAGCAAACATTTTCGATCACTGCCCCATGTTGTGCGGGACAGAAGTTTTAGAACGTTCATTGTCTTCAGGCATTTTGTCCTCAGATATTTAATATGAGGAATAAATGTAAGCTTGGAATCTAAAATGATTCCTAAAAACTTATGCTCGCTGCTCAAAGAGAGCGCATCTCCTTTGATTTGTATACTTGGGACAGGCGTTACGCCTCTCTTGTTTGTAAAGAGTATGCAAGTGCTTTTCTGAGCGTTAACATTAAAACCATTCTCCTCCGCCCATTTAGACAATCTGTTAATTCCCAGCTGTACCTGTCGTTCGCAGATGGCAAGATTACATGACTTAAAGGCTATCTGCACATCATCGACATAAACCGAATAAAACATTGTGCGTGGGATGACTGTACGCAGGGAATTCATTTTTACAATAGTGTGCAGCTAAGCACACCGCCCTGCGGCACACCAGTTTCTTGTGTGAATGACCTAGACAAAGCTCTGCCCACCCTTACGCGAAATGTGCGATTAGTGAGGTAACTTTCGATTGTGTTAAGCATATTGCCACGAACACCCATTGCGGAAAGATCTCGGAGAATTCCAAAGCGCCATGTGGTGTCGTAAGCTTTCTCTAGGTCTAGAAATACAGACAGACAGAACTGCTTATGTATGAAAGCATCTCTAATATATGCCTCAATCCGGACAAGGTGGTCTGTAGTAGACATACCTTCTCGAAAACCACACTGGAAGGTGTCCAAAATTTTGTTATTTTCTAGGAAGTATATTAGGCGCCGGTTTATCATTTTTTCATACAGCTTGCACAGGCAGCTTGTTAGAGCTATTGGCCTGTAGCTGCTGGCCAAGGACGGGTCTTTGCCTTGTTTAAGTATGGGGATGATTATGGCTTCCTTCCATGAAGACGGAATACAGCCAGCCGCCCACATGGCATTAAAAAGAGACAAGAGTGTTTTCAGTGTTTCGGGGTGTAAGTACCTAATCATTTCGTACATGATACGATCCCCACCTGGCGCTGAGTTGTTGCAACAAGCGAGAGATGCTTGAAGCTCAGCTAAAGTAAATGGAGAATTGTAGGCCTCACTCGATGAGCCTTTGCGATTTAGGGGCCGCCGCTCTTCGCGTTCTTTGATTCTCAGGAATGTTTCGGTATAGTGCGATGCACTTGACACATATTCAAAATGTTCGCCTAGACAATCCGCCTGATCTTCGAGGCTATCACCTTGTGTACTTACTAAGGGTAGGGGATGCGACTCCCGACCTGTTAGTTTATTTACCCGATTCCAGACTTTTCTTTCATCGGTGTACGAATTATACTGGTGATGTACCTATCCCAACTTTCCCTCTTTGCACGTCGACGTGTTCTCCTACCTTGTGATTTTATCTGTTTGAAATTAATGAGGTTTTCAGCAGTTGGAGAATTGCGAAGCAATCTCCAAGCTTTGTTTTGATTTTTGCGCGCTTTCCGACATTCGTCGTTCCACCATGGGATGCGACGCTTATTAGCTAATCCGCTAGTTTGCCTAATACATTTAGCTGCAGCGCTAATAATGAAAGCTGTTAGGTATGCAACAGCGTCTTCTACATTAAAAACAGCAATTTCATCTCCGCCTAAATACGTAAGCTCTCGGAACATTTCCCAGTCGGCCGAGTCCATGTTCCATCGAGGAAAATGTGGCAAGCATGTATCTTGTTTTGTTAAGTTTAGCATAACTGGGAAATGGTCGCTCCCAAACGGGTTCCTGAGAACAGACCACTCCAGATACGGAATTAGAGTACTCGATACTATACTTAAATCAATGGCTGAGTATGTGTTATGTGTAACGCTGTAATAAGTTGGCTCTTTCTTGTTAAGTATAGATGCACCTGAAGAAAACAGAAAATTTTCTATAAGGCGTCCTCGCGCATCTAAACGAGAGTCGCCCCATAAGGGGCTATGAGCGTTCACATCACCGACAACTATGTATGGCGGAGGAAGTTCATCAATGAAGCTTTGAAACTGTGTCTTGGAAAGTTGATAACAAGGAGGGACGTAAATCGAACTAATTGTGACTAGCTTACCGAACAGTATTGCTCGGACAGCAACTGCCTCAAGGGAAGTTCGGAGGTTCAATTGCCGACAGGCAACACCTTTATCTACTATTATAGCGACACTGCCCGACGAGGCGGTAGCGTCGTCGCGGTCCTTGCGAAAAATGGCATGGTGCCTTAAAAAGTTTGTGTTCTCTGCTTTGAGATGCGTCTCCTGGACACACAGCACCCTCGGACTATATTTAAGAAGGAGCTCTTTGACATCATCAAGGTTATGAAGGAGACCCCTAACGTTCCATTGTAATATTTGCGTGTTCATATTGAAAAGGAGTTTGTGCTGTGTGTTCAGAAGATGAAGACTAGCTCACGGTGCCCTTTCCAGGCGCCGTGACGCGAGGTTTCTCTTTTCTGGAGCGGTCGAGAGATTCCCGCCGCTCCTTAGGCGCTGGCGGCGCCGTCTGGCCGGTTGTTGTGTCCATCGCCTCTTGCGAGGCGCTGGACACGCGCTCTTGCGAGCGGTTGGTGTGTCGTGACGGCCTCGTCTCGTGGGACGAGACCCTTGAGGCCACCAGCCCGGAGGTCGATGGCCCCTTGTTCTGAGATGGCGGAGCAGCGCTAGCTGCAGCCGCCGAGGGGGCGGATGGCGTCGCTGGCGGCTCACTGCGTGTGGGCCGGACAGCCGCCGGAAGCCGTTGTGGCGCTGCCCCCTGACGCGCCACTTCGGCAAAAGTGTTCTTGGGCAGGGATAATACCCACCTTCGTGCCTCCTTGAATGAGATGTTTTCTTTTACTTTGATTGCGACAATTTCTTTTTCTTTTTTCCATGATGGGCACGACCGCGAGTACGCGGCGTGGTCCCCGTCACAGTTCACACAGTGGAGGGCGTTTTCACATGATTCAGCGAGGTGTTCATTGGCACTACATTTCGCACACGTTTGTCGACCTCGGCAGTTCTGCGAACTGTGGCCGAATCGCTGGCACTTAAAACATCGCAGAGGGTTCGGAACATATGGTCTTACCCGGAGTTTCACGTACCCTGCCTCAATAGTTTCAGGAAGCACACTTGAACCAAATGTAAGTATTAGATGCTTTGTTTTCATCTCTTTTCCATCGCGCCGTAGCATGATTCTCTTCACATTGATTACGTTTTGCTCGCTCCAGCCTTCTAATAGTTCACTTTCTTCCAGATGCATCAGGTCGTCATCGGAGACCACTCCACGGGTGGTGTTCATCGTGCGGTGCGGGGTAATTGTCACTGGGATGTCCCCAAATGAGGCTAGGTTATGGAGCTTGTCATGTTGGTTCTTATCGCGGAGTTCCAATAGGAGATCGCCGCTAGCCATCTTTGATGCTTTGTAGCCTGCGCCAAATGTTTCCGTTAGACATTTTGAAACTAGGAAAGGTGAGATCATTCTCACCGTCTTTTCGGGTTTTTCACAGTGGACAACGTGGAACCGAGGGAAGTTTTCAGTTTGGCGGCCAAAAAATTTGAATAAGTCTTCGGTGCGCCCACGCTTAAGGGGACGATCGGGTAACGCGGGGAAAGAAAAAGCCATGAAAAATAATGATCTTTCGGCAGGAACGCCAGCCACCCACCATGGAGCCCAACGAGGGGACGCTGTAGGACCTGTAGACACAAGCCCCACAAACGCCAGCTGTACGTTCCCGCTATAACCAAATACGTATAACCAAGGGTGGTTATGACACACAAGGTTAACCCTTGCTGCCAGGAATGTTGGAAGAAAATGGAAGAGAGAAGAATACAGGAGAGATTGAAAGTGAGAGGAAAAGACGAAGATTGGAGAGAGAGACAGGAAAAGGCAACTACCGATTTCCCCCGGGTGGGTCAGTCCGGGGGTGCCGTCTACGTGAAGCAGAGGCCAAAGGGGCGTGTTGCCTCCGCCGAGGGGCCTTAAAGGTCCAAACACTCAACGTTGGCTCAACCCCCAGGATCCCCTTTTCCCCGGACACGGCTAAGCCGCGCACGGTTAGACGCGGGAGGGTCCAACCCTCGTGTGCTCGGGTACGTGGTGGCGCAACTCACCAAACGCCTGCTTGCGCAGACGCCCCTGCGGGGGGGAAGGTACGTGCAAGAACAACGAACTCAGTAAGAACGTTCCATTCCAGTAGCGTCACAACAGTAGGCCAGAGTTGCCAGACTTTTGTGGAGAAAATGCCTAGAATTATCGTGGACAGAATTAAGGGCATGTTTAGTGAATATTAAGTTGTACATTTGTTAGTAGTTTTTATTTCACTGTGTGTTAGTTTGTGAGCTTTATTTTTAGTTTTGAGTTTGAGTGCTATTAAAGTCTGCCTGCTGTGTTGCCATGCGTCTTCCGATCTCATAGCTATTAACACCTGCTTGCCTCCGAGACCAGTGACACAAAACAAACATCACACACACCAAAGCCCCTTACAAGGACCCATATATTCCCAAATAAATTTGCAAAGATGAGGGTGGATTTGGTTTTCCATGTTTTCAGTGCTGCAGTTGTACACGCCATAGATTTGCACAAATGAAAAAACGAAAATATCTATCCTGATGTTGACCCAACAAGGACCTTCATTATTCTTATGGCTAACTTGATCGATGCCATGACGTCTAGATTTCCAGCTGAAGCTCTAAGGTAGGTTTAGGATGAAAATCTTGTACCGCTCATGTGTACAGATATGAATTCTAAGATTTTGTTTCATACTATCATTCCAGACCAGGCAGTGCAAAGGAGGCTGCTCTTGACCAGATGATGGAGTTTATGGATTCATGGGAGAATCACTCAAAAGGACTTGGGTCTCGGTGGGTCTGCGTGTAACAATTCAGAAAACAAAGGACCTGTTGAGGTATCTAACGGGGAAAGTGGGGTTCAGGTATCTCGTGACTACCCACCTTAGCCAAGATTGTCTTGAGTGGTTAGGCAGGCAGGGGGTGCCAATGATCACCCTACGCCCGCCCAGTTTGCGGTAATCATGAGGTACTTTTAATTTTATTTCTCTTCCACTTATGCTTTTTTTTTGTCCGGTCATATGTATTCAAAATGTAGAATCACCAGATTCCAAGAGGAATGAACTT
Source organism: Dermacentor silvarum (assembly GCF_013339745.2). Classification (NCBI taxonomy): domain Eukaryota; kingdom Metazoa; phylum Arthropoda; class Arachnida; order Ixodida; family Ixodidae; genus Dermacentor; species Dermacentor silvarum. The sequence continues at coordinate 232,738,199 of NC_051157.2, forward strand.
TGTCGAGGCACACTTGTGATATGGTACGCCGGCTTTTTCACTAAGAGCCATTTGACACTTTCGTATCAAAAGTGCCTAATAGTCTACATTTAACTGTTCGTATACATTGTAAGTAACTGCTGCTTGTCTATTTCTAGGTTCATCAGTTTCTGCAGCCTGGCGAGAAGTCCCAAAGGTGGTAACGTGTCAGATGATGTATTGGAGTGCCTACTGTCCGTAGAGCAACTGCTTCCCAAGAGTGATGAACAGACCGAGGCTGGAGACACCACAAAAGTTTCAGATGCAGTGGAAATATCTGTGGACCACATTTCCTACGTCGCCGAAAAAAGTGATGCCCGCCTAGTGTATTACATAGCGGGCTACGTGGCAAGGAAGCAGACTGCGCATCAATTGTGAACAATGCAAGGCAGCTTGCCTCGTCAGCAAAGAAAATGTGCCCCCAACTCTGCCGGCAGATGCCTCTCTGCAGTGAGACCTTGGTGGACTCATTTATCCATCACATACACTGTACAACTTGATACAGAGTCTCGAGAACGTAACTAACTCAGCACAGCTCGCCTCCACGCCAAGTCTGTTGCAGACATGTGGCGAAAGATTGGGCAGGCATCACAGGTCGGCTGCAGTGAGCATGCGTTCACACTAATGCAATCTGTTGTTCGCTTTTATTGTTTAACACGGGTTCATTTATTTTGAAGGGAGTCAACCAAAAGAAGGACGAAAAGAAAGCCAAGCAAGTTAAGCCCTGTGTTCTGTAGATTGCTTTGTGCTGCAAACTTCAAATAAACTTGTTCCTGCATGAATGTGTTAATTCAATTTTTCTTTGTGCAGAGAAAATGTATGCACAATTTTGAGACCAGCAGCCAGTGACTTGTAACGGGTCTAAATGTTTCTGTAAAGGAGCAGGCAATCTTTTGATGATGATGATTGTTGGAGTTTATTGGCGCAAGGGCCAGATGTGGTCAAAGAGCGCCAAGGCGATAATGGCTTGTCAGTGGTATGAATAGTGAATTATAAGGTGTGGATAAAACAGATGTGGCATGGCCGTAAAGGGGCCTAAAAACAGTCGCTGTAAGGTGCATAAAATCGGTAGGTAATAAGATTATGGCAATGACTAATGGAGTGTGCTATGGACACGAGAGATGCATTGTGAAAGGATGATATACTAAAATAAGTCACGGGCGGGAATTTTCAAAACGCACTACTGCCTAGACAGCCCTTGAAGTGCAAGGGCCTGGAGGCATGTGCTATGCTGTACTCTTATCGCGGCGGCATCCTCTGGAGAGAGCATGCGTTACGTATTTACTGGGCTTATAACATGTAGGACTACATCGCTCAAAAAAGCGAGGACTGCTTTGGTATTAAAAAGCGGTTCTTTACCAAGAAACATAGTGGGATGGAGAGGGATAGAACAGCAGTGTGCCAGAGGAAAATGTTTCTTCCTCTCTCTCTTGGCTTCCCTACACTCCAGGAGGACGTGATGAACGGTGAGCCTCTCGCCACATCTACCACAGGTTGGAGGATCATTACCATTCAATAGAAAATTGTGGGTACCATATGTGTGTCTTATTCTGAGGCGACAGAATAGGACATCAGTTCGTCGTGTTTTGATGCAGAGGGCCAGAAACCTAACTGTGGCTTAATCAAGTGAAGCTTATTATTTGTTTCCGCATCCCACAAGCGTTGCCAGTGGCTTCTGTCATGAGTAAGACGCCGGAGGCGCCATAAAAGAAGACAAAGACGATGTGAGCGGAGCGTTCTGAACCGCGCGAGCGCGCGAGGCGCGTGAGCCGAGCCGTAATCGAGGGATGAACGGCGCTGTCTGGGGATTATCGACGTGGTTCCGGGCCAGGAAGGTCGCATCGCCAGCACCGCACTGGCGACGGGAGACTTGGGGGTCTGGCCGAGTCCGTGACGTTGGCCGTCCAAGGCGTGGCCGTCGACCTCGGCAAGTTCGGGCGAGGCTCCTGGACGAGCTGCAGCTTCTCACGGCAGGACCAGGCACCCCAGAGAGGCTCCCCCTTCTGCGGCAGACCGGCACAATTGATCCTCCTCGGGACGCCACGTCAGCACTCTTGAAGGAGTTGGGACGCGTCTCGACGCTAGGCCTAGGCAGGTGGGCCTAGGCTACGGCGACCGCCATTGCGGACGAGCCGACGAGCGCAGCACCGATGAAGCACCGGCGAGCTCCCTACCGATAAAGAGACGACGCGCCGACGGCAAGGCAAAAGCATCACGAGTACACCTACTGCTAGAAGAAAAGGGCCGACGAGCTTCGGACTCGGACAAACGTGCAACGACGAACGCAGCAAGGTGACTCTTATTTGTAGCGTCGCAGAAATAAGACAGGGTTGCCTGACTCGGAAGAGTTAGCCGCCACGGACGCGCATAGGCGCCAAGTAGAACGTTTTGTATATTAGGCTTTGTACATTAGTTTGTATCTTGATTAGTCTTTCTTCCCGTAGTGTGCTTGATTTTTAGTTTTGGTTTTGAGTGTGCGTGTTATTAAAAAATCTGTTTGCTGTGTCGCCATCCTTCTTCCTTCTCCATCTCTTCTAACACCCGCACGCCTCCGAGATCAGTGACAACGAAACACATCACAATTGGCGAGCCTGCCAGGATCCGTTCCCGGATTCTATCTTAGCCCAGTCACCGATACTCGGCAGTAGCAAAGATGGAGTGGGAGCGTTTGGCGGCAATAGCAAAGGATTTGAATATGTCTAAGGATGAGGCGATGACATTCTTCGAGTACACTCGACAAGAGAAAGAGAAGGAGCATGAACGAGCACGCGTAGAGCGTGAACAACAGCACAAAAGCGAAAAGGAATTCTAGAACTCAAGATAAGACTATCGAGATGGGCGCGGGTTCTCGCGAAGGCACAAGTTCACCCGGATCAGCGTCATCCGACTCAGCTGCTTCCAGACCAAAGCGAATTTGCCCTAGAAAATTAATGGCTCCTTTTGACGAGCGAAGGGACGACTTAGATGCATATTTGCATCGGTTCGAGAGAATAGCGGTCGGGCAAGGCTGGGAGAAGAGCGAGTGGGCTAACGCCTTAAGCCTATGTTTGGTGGGTGAAGCGTTGAGTATATATGGGCGTATGTCAGCTGAAGAATCACTAGACTACGACAAGGTGAAAAATACTTTATTACAGAGATTCAGGTTGACGGCAGAAGGGTTTCGAGAGAAGTTTCGCTCATGCAAGCCAGAAGACTCGGAGACAGGCAAACAGTTTGCGTGCCGACTAACTAACTACTTTGAAAGGTGGATAGAGCTTTCAGAGACTGACAAAACGTATGAAGCGTTCGTGACAAAGTCGTAGGTGAACAATTTCTGGCCAGGTGCAGTAACAGTTTGGCAATATTTCTCAAAGAAAGAAAGTTGCAAACAGTAAAGCAGATGGCCGAACAAGCCGAACAGTTCGTAGAAGCACAAGGGTTGAAGAATTTGGGAAAGAGTGATAAAGATACACACGCAGCAGCGGTAGAGGAGATGAGGAATCAAGGACAAATGAACAGACCAAGGGACCGCAGAGGTGTTTCCTATGTAGTCGGCTGGGTCATGTAGCGATGAACTGTCGAGTGAGAGATAATCGTCACGAAGCACCGGTAGTTTGTCAGTTGTGCCAAAAGAAAGGTCACAGAGCAGATGAATGCAGGACTAGTTACATGGATCAGACTGCATGCATTATGAGCACAAGAGAGGATGGACAGGGAGGACAGAACATGCCTTTAGTGGAAGGCGAGGTAGAAGGGCACAAAGTTACAGTGCTGAGAGACACAGGAACAAATACAATTATAGTGAGGAAAAGTTTAGTGCCGCACGAAAGCATGACCGGATACTTTAAACCAGTGATCTTGGTAGACAAGTCAGTCAAGTATCTGCCAGAGGCACAGATACAAATATCGACACCCTTCTATAGAGACTAGTCACAGCTAGATGTGTAGAAGATCCCCTCTACGATTTGATTGTGGGAAATGTACCGGGAGCGAGGAAAGCAGATGACCCCGACCCAAATTGGAAGAGGACCGAGAAGGACGTAGAAGAGAAGGAACGCTTAGAAGCGCAAAAGGTGGAAATGCAAGACACAGACGTAGCCGCTGTAGTACAAACACGAGCAAGTAGCAAGGGCATCAAACCTTTGCCAGCATTGCAGGTTACGGCCGTGAAGGGGTTAAATATAACTGTAGAAGAATTTAGAGAATTGCAGAACAAGGATGAGTCGATAAGAAAGTGTGAACAGAAGATAGGAGAACGGGTGCAAAGGAAAAGGAGTCGGACAGTAGCGGAGTTTATAAAGAAGAATGATTTATTGTACCGGAGATGTATATTTAGTTCAGGTAGGGAAGTATTACAGTCGATGGTCCCGAGAAACTGAGGAATAAAGTACTGAAGTTAGGGCATGATAGTGTAACGGCAGGTCACCAGGGAATCAAAGACACGTTACAAAAAATAACAGAAGAGTTCTTTTGGCTGGGAGTGCAGAGTGACGTGAAACGATATGTAAAAGCATGTGACGTATGCCAAAAGGCGATGGCTAAGGGGAAAAACGAGGAGAAGACTGGTGTTTGTTTGGCGATGGCCGATGACAAGGACATAGGATTGACGATAGAGCCAACCAAGTGTGAGATAGGCTACAAGACTAGGGAATTTGTGGGGCACAAGTTGGGAACGGGACGAGTCGAGCCCAAGGAGGATACACGAGATGCGATACAAGCAGTGGGCAGGCCCCAGGCAGAGAAACAAGGTCGAGGAAGGATTTTCAGACCTACCCGAGCAAATAGAAGTTGGGCGGAGCGAGATGCAGTGTTTAACAGAGGAGCCCGTGCATATAAAGCTAAGCCGACGTATAACAGATATAATGAGAGGGAGCCTTACTTTCCACATAGAAGATATTAAGGGACGACAGAACGTGGGGGCAGATTACATGAGTAGGGCGATGGATTGACTAATCAGTGAGAACATAACGCGTACAAAACAAATGTACATATTTGAAGTGGTGCAAACAATGAACTCATGAGTGTTGTGAACAGTGCAAACAGTGAAATGTGCGCGATAGTGCAGTGAAGTGTGGTGATGAGTGGTAAGCGAAGACGACGCACAGAAAGGCACCCAAGTCACAAGAGTCAAGTTCGCCACCAAGAAAGAAGACGGACAGAAAGCAGTTTTTTTAGAAAAAACTCTTAAAAAGGGGAGCCATGTCATGAGTAAGACGCCGGAGGCGCCATAAAAGAAGACAAAGACGATGTGAGCGGAGCGTTCTGAACCGCGCGAGCGCGCGAGGCGCGTGAGCCGAGCCGTAATCGAGGGATGAACGGCGCTGTCTGGGGATTATCGACGTGGTTCCGGGCCAGGAAGGTCGCATCGCCAGCACAGCACTGGCGACGGGAGACTTGGGGGTCTGGCCGAGTCCGTGACGTTGGCCGTCCAAGGCGTGGCTGTCGACCTCGGCAAGTTCGGGCGAGGCTCCTGGACGAGCTGCAGCTTCTCACGGCAGGACCAGGCACCCCAGAGAGGCTCCCCCTTCTGCGGCAGACCGGCACGATTGATCCTCCTCAGGACGCCACGTCAGCACTCTTGAAGGAGTTGGGACGCGTCCCGACGCTAGGCCTAGGCAGGTGGGCCTAGGCTACGGCGACCGCCATTGCGGACGAGCCGACGAGCGCAGCACCGATGAAGCACCGGCGAGCTCCCTACCGATAAAGAGACGACGCGCCGACGGCAAGGCAAAAGCATCAACGAGTACACCTACTGCTAGAAGAAAAGGGCCGACGAGCTTCGGACTCGGACAAACGTGCAACGACGAACGCAGCAAGGTGACTCTTATTTGTAGCGTCGCAGAAATAAGACAGGGTTGCCTGACTCGGAAGAGTTAGCCGCCACGGACGCGCATAGGCGCCAAGTAGAACGTTTTGTATATTAGGCTTTGTACATTAGTTTGTATCTTGATTAGTCTTTCTTCCCGTAGTGTGCTTGATTTTTAGTTTTGGTTTTGAGTGTGCGTGTTATTAAAAAATCTGTTTGCTGTGTCGCCATCCTTCTTCCTTCTCCATCTCTTCTAACACCCGCACGCCTCCGAGATCAGTGACAACGAACTCAGCCAGACCCCCAAGTCTCCCGTCGCCAGTGCGGTGCTGGCGATGCGACCTTCCTGGCCCGGAACCACGTTGATAATCCTACTTCTTCCTCTACAACCCTCGGCTCCTTGGTTACACAAACCTCGGTCGGGATGTCGCCCATCCTCATGTCATAGTCCTTCTTACTCAAGGGTTCTCTAGTCAAGAGCCTTTCCTCTACGCCATCACGGGCGCTATCTACTCTTTCTGCGTCTTCTGACGTCCCTCTGCTTTCAGGCTGCTCTATTGTGCCAACTTCCTCTGGCATCTTTCTGACGTCAGGCTGTTCTACTACGCTAGTGGGCCTACTCTCTATGTTTAACTCGGCGTCACTCTCTTTCCTTTTTAATGCCTGTAACTGGTCTCGCAGCACTTGGATCTCTCTCTCCTGGAGCTGCTTTCTTTCCTCGTAAGCTTTAGTAACTGCGGCAAGTTCTGATAATCGAGCGGCCTCTACGCGTTTCCTTTCATCCTCAATTAGTTTGAGGCCCTGCTCCTTGCTGAGCTTCTGCTTGCGAATAGTAGCCGATATCGCCTCCCAATCCATCTCTGCAACTCCCGAGTATCAGTGACTGGGCTAGATAGAATCCGGGAACGGATCCTGGCAGGCTCGCCAATTGTGATGTTTTTTGTTGTCACTGATCTCGGGGGCGTGCGGGTGTTATGAGAGATGGATAGGGAAGACGCATGGCGACACAGCAAACAGATTTTATTTACACGCGAACTCAAAAACCTCAAACCAAAAACTCAAATACACACTGAACTAAAACACAATGAATAAATAAACGCTAACAAAAATGCAGCCTAATGAACTAATAAACCTGCCCTTAACTTTGCCTACGTTAGTCCTAGGCCTTTCCTACCCCAAAGTCTGGCATCACTGGCCTACTGTTGTGGCGATGCAAGAAAGTCGTTCTTACGGAGTTCGTCCTCGTTGCTCGAGCCTCGCCCGAACTTGCCGAGGTCGACGGCCACACCGTGGACGGCCAACGTCACGGACTCGGCCAGACCCCCAAGTCTCCCGTCGCCAGTGCGGTGCTGGCGATGCGACCTTCCTGGCCCGGAACCACGTCGATAATACCAGCTCCCACGCTTCTCTACGTACGGCCTGCCTCCTTCCCTTTCTTGGCTCTGGCACATTTCTCGTGCAGCTTGGAATGCCTGTGCTTAGCTCTAGCTTCCTTTTCTTTCTTACACCTGCATATCGCTCGTACTGCTTGGAATGGCTCTGCTTAACTCTGGCCTCTTAATCCTTTTCCTTGACGTCCGCCTCTTCTCATGCATCTGCGTTTTAACACGCCGTTTTCTTTTCCATCTACTGGGAGTTTTCCTCCTACCTTCACGCTTTGCACTTTTTAGGTGACTAGGGCCTCTATCCTCTTTCTCGTTTCTCTCGGAGTTTGACTGGCTCGTCATTTCTGGTGCCTGGCGATTCTTGGAATCATTTTCCATTACAACCCCATGTCGTTACGAGGTGAAGCTACTTTCGTTACCGCTCTCTGCTCCTCGCTTACGCCAATCTCTATCGGAATCTCGCCCATCCTCATATCACTGTCTTTCTTAATCAAGGGTTCTGTAGTCGAGGGCTTCTCCTCTGGGTCGTCACGGGCGCTATCTACTCTGCCAACGTCTTCTGACAAATTTCTGCTGTCCGCCAGCTCTGCTACACTAGCGGGCCTACTCTCAATCTTAAGCTCAGCCTCACGCTCTCTCCTTTCCGATGCCTGAGCTTTCTCTTGTAGCATCTTTATCTCTTTCTCTAGGCGTTGTTTTCTTTCCTCATAAGCTTTCTTAACTGCAGCAAGTTCTGCTAATCGAGCGGCCTCTACGCGCTTCCTTTCCTCATCGATTAATTTGAGGCCCTGCTCCTTGCTGAGCTTCTGCTTGCGAATAGTGGCCGATATCGCCTCCCAATCCATCTCTGCAACTCCCGAGTATCAGTGACTGGGCTGGATAGAATCCGGGACCGGATCCTGGCAGGCTCGCCAATTGTGATGTGTTTCGTAGTGTGCTTGATTTTTAGTTTTGGTTTTGAGTGTGCGTGTTATTAAAAAATCTGTTTGCTGTGTCGCCATCCTTCTTCCTTCTCCATCTCTTCTAACACCCGCACGCCTCCGAGATCAGTGACAACGAAACACATCACAGCTTCGCAGTTTCTTGCGCAAGAAAGGTTTCAAATCTGTTACAGGGACACCAGCGGTAGGATTAATAGCGTGCGATGTTATTGATGTGGCCATTTGGTCGGCAAGAACATTACCGTCGATGTCTCTATGCCAAGGCACCCAGCATATTATGATTTGTTGTTTAGATGCATAAACGGAGCAGATCAGTGAGTAGAGGTTGATGATTACAGGGTGTTTATGTTTTTGCGGCATCATTAACGCTTTGACAACGCTTAAAGAGTCGGTAAACATTACAGACTTTTAGAGTTTCAATCTATCAATGTGTTTCACCGCCGACAGTACTGCATAGGCCTCTGCCGTAAAGATGCTTGTGTGGGGATAAAGTACATCGAATTCCGAGAAGGACGGACTGCCGCATAGGAAACGCCAGCATGTGACTTTGATGCGTCTGTGTAAAATTCAGGGCAAGAGTATTTCGACTTTAGTTCTAAAAAGTGCATTTGAATGTGTGCATCTGGCAGGTGTTTTGTCACTTCAATAAACGATGTGTCACATTCAACCAGCTGCCACTGCCACGGCGGTAGCAGCTTTGCTGGAGGCATTAGGCAATGTTCAAGTAGTGCAGCACCCATTTCTTCACTGAGCTTTCCTCACGCGTAGCGAGAAGGGCTGCTTCGCTGTTGGTCGATTATTAAATAGTGTGGCACATGTGGTATCGTTTATGGTAAAATAGGTAGGATGTGTACGGTTTGAATTTATTTTAAGGAAATATGTAAAGCTGCCATAAGTCCTCTGAAGGTGGAGTGACTACACGTTTGCTTCCACATAAAGGCTTTGTACGGGTCTTGTCCTGAAGGCCCCAGTCGCGAGGCGGATTCTTAAATGGTAAACAGGATCCAACATTCTTAAAGCACTGGGTGCAGCAGACTGATAAACTATCGCGCCGTAGTCAAGTCGTGAGCCGACAAGGCAGTTATACAAGTTTAAAATGCAGTACCTGTCCCTGCCCCATGTTGTACGCTACAGCAGCTTCAATAAGTTCATTGTTTTCAGGCACTTAACCTTCAAGTATTTGATGTGCGGAACGAATGTGAGTTTCGAGTCCAATATGATGCCGAGAAACTTGTGCTCTTTGCATACAGGTAATGTGGTACCAGAGAGCTCAATAGCAGGGTCTGGTACTATTCCTCTCTTATTAGTGAAAAGGACGCATGTGCTTTTCTGTGGGCCTCAACCTAAAACCGTTTTCATCAGCCCATTTAGCCACTTTATTTAAGCCATGCTGGACATGTCATTCGCAGACAGCAAAGTTGCACGATTTAAAACCAATCTGGACATCATCTACATATACAGAGTAGAACATCGTTCGTGGAATAGCCGTGCGAAGAGAATTCATTTTCACAGTAAACAGTGTACAGCTAAGCACACCGCCTTGCGGGACACCAGTTTCCTGGGTGAAAGACCTAGACAAGGCCTCGCCCACCCTTACACGAAAGTACGGTTAGAAAAGTAGCTTTGGATAGTGCTCAACATGTTGCCGCGGACACCCATAGCCGAAAGATCTCAGATAATACCGAAGCGCCATGTGGTGTCATATGCTTTCTCTAAATCAAGAAATACGGAAAGAAAAAACTGTTTGTGTATAAAGGCATCCCTATGATTGCCTCGATGCGGATAAGGTGGTCTGTAGTCGACCTACTTTCTCGGAAGCCACATTGGTAAGGATCTAGTATTCCGTTGCTTTCTAGGCCACAGATTAGGCGCTGGTTAATCATCTTTTCGAAGAGCTTGCACAGACAGTTTGTCAAAGCAATGGGTCTGTAGCTACTAGGTAAGGACGGGTCCTTGCCCTGTTTAAGTATGGGGATTACTATAGCTTCTTTCCAAGAAGATGGAATGGAACCAGCAGCCCACATGACATTAAAAAGAGAGAGGAGTGTCTTTTGTGTTTCAGGGTGTAGGTGCTTGATCATTTCATACATGATACGGTCAGCACCTGGTGCCGAGCCGTTACAACAAGCGAGCGAAGCTTTAAGTTCAGCTAAACTAAAGGGGCAGTTGTAATGTTCATTTCGGGCACATTTCCAATCGAGGGGCTGCTGCTACTGCGCGCTCTTTGAACCTCAGAAATGTTTGTGTGTATTGAGATGCACTGGAGACATATTCAAAGTGTTCGCCCAGACAATCTGCCTGATCCTCCAGGCAATTCATTCTTTGGGTGCTCACTAAGGGCAGCGGGTTCGTCTCACAGCCCTTTAATTTATTCACCCTGTTCCATACTTTTGCCTCGTCTGTGTAGGAATTTACACCAGAAATGTACCTCTCCCAACTCTCTCTCTGCACGTTGACGTGTCCTGCCTTGCGATTTAACCTGTTTGAAATTAATTAATAAGATTTTCGGCAGTAGGAGAATCGCGAAGCAATCCCCAAGCTTTGTTTTGATTTTTGCGCGATTTACGACATTCTTCGTTCCACCAAGGAATGCGGCGCTTCTGAGCCAGTCAGCTAGTTTGTTTAATACATTTGTAGCAGCGTCAATAATAAAACCAGTTAGATATGCTACGGCGTCGTCTACGTTAAGAGCAACAATGTCATCACAGCCCAAGTGTGTTAGCTCTCGGAACAGTTCCCAGTTCGCCGAGTCCACGTTCCATCGAGGAGGTGGTGACAAGCATCCATCTCGTTTCGTTGAGTTCAACATAATTGGGAAGTGGTCGCTTCCATAGGGGTTCTTGAGAACGGACCACTCCAGGTATGGCATTAGTGTGCTCGACACTATGCTTAAGCCTATGGACGAGTATGTGTTATGTGTAATACTGTAGTATGTAGGTTCTTTCGTGTTCAATAAACATTCACCTGAAGAAAACAGAAAATTTTCCATAAGGCGCCCTCGCGAATCGCAACGAGAGTCGCCCCACAGGGGGCTATGAGCATTAAGATCACCAGCGACTAAGTATGGCGGAGGAAGTTCATCGATGAAGCTCTGAAATTGTGTTCTGGCAAGCTGATAGGAAGGGGAATGTAGATGGAGCTAATTGTGACTAGTTTACCAAACAACACTGCTTGGACAGCAACTGCCTCAAGGGACGTTCGGAGGCTTAATTGCTGACATGCAACGCCCTTATCGACCATTACAGCCACACCTCCTGACGAGGCGAGAGCGTCGTCGCTGTCTTTGCGGAAAGCGACATATTGCCTCAAAAAGTTTGTCTGTGTTAATTTTAGGTGTGTTTCTTGTACACACATCACCTTGGACTGAATTGCGGAGGAGTTCTTTAACATCGTCAAGATTACGTAGAAGTCCTCTCACGTTCCATTGTAATACTTGGGTATCCATAATGGAAAAGAGTTAGTGATGTGTGTACAGAAGATAAAAGTTAGTTCACGAGACCTTTCCAGGCCCCGTGATGCGTGGTTTTCCTTTCTTCCCTGTGCGCTCCAGGGAGCTGCACCGTTCTTTGGGCATCTGAGACGCCGGTGGTCCGTTTGTGTCCATCACCTCATCTGAGGCGGTGGTGGATAGTGCCCGCTCAACGGGGACGTTCGCGCGGGTTTCAGGCCGAACTGCGCGGGCAGTGGCCCTGGGTCCAGCAGGCCCACGGGTCTGCTGGACCTCCTTGGCAGGGGGTGGAACAGCGCTGGCTGCTCCAGCCGGGGGGGCTGATGGCGTGACCGCCGTCACACTCCGTGTGACTTGGGCAGCCACTGAAAGATGTGGCGCTGCCCCTCCGGCGCGCCAGATCGGTGTATGAAGGACTGGACTGGTTATGGAGATAGAAACGCCTACGTGCCTCTGGGAAAGATAGGTTCAGTTTGACTTTCAGTTCTATAATTTGTTTCTCTTTTTCCACGAGGGGCACGATCGCGAGTAGGCGGGGTGATCTCCTTCACAGTTGGCACAGCGGGTTGCTGAAGTGCAGATGTCAGAAGCGTGTTCATTTGAACCACACTTAGCACAAGTAGCGCGCCCTCGGCAGTTTTGCGACCCATGCCCAAAACGCTGACACTTGAAGCATCGACGCGGATTTGGGATGTATGGCCTGACACGAAGCTTGCAGTAGCCGGTTTCAATTGATTCTGGTAGATTGCTAGTTCCGAAAGTAATGATATATGTGCTTGGTAGGTATTTGCTTGTCATCTCGCCTTAATGTTATCCTCTGCACCTTGACTACGTTCGTCTTGCCATCCTTCAAGTAGTTCGCTTTCACTTAGTTCAAGGAGATCGTCCTCCGAGACGACACCGCGCACTGTGTTCATTGACCTGTGGGGCCCACAGACACGGGGATGTCTCCAAACGCCACAAGTTTCGAAAGCTTGTCGTACTGTGCTTTGTCGCGAACTTCTAGAAGAAGATCGCCGCTTCCCATCTTTGTTACTTTATAGCCTGGGCCGATTGCTTCTTTGAGACATTTGGCTACAACAAATGGCGAGATCATTCGGACTGTCTAGTTTCATGCTGGCTGTGTATGACGTGATACTTCGGGAAAGACTGCTGTGGTTTCAAAAAGAAATTAAAACTTTCATCGGTGCGCCCCCTTTTCAGGGAGCGATCAGAAGTGGGGGAAAAGGATTTGCCATATGAAATTGCTAAATTCGGCGGCGATGGTAGCCACCCACCACCGAGCCCAACAAGGGGACGCTACAAGGATGGAATGCTTGCAGACGCCAGCCATGCATCGCCGCTATAACCTAATATAAAATACCCAAGGTTGGATAGCTACACCAGGTTAACCCTTGCCGCCCAGAAATTCGGAAGTGAGAAGAAGTGACTAGAAGACAGGACAGATGGAAAGTGAGAGAAAGACAAAAGATTGAAGAGGGGGACAGGAAAAGGCGACTGCCGATTTCCTCCAGGTGGGTCAGTCTGGAGGTGCCGTCTATGTGAAGCAGAGGCCGAAGAGGTGTGTGCCTCTGCCGGGGGGCCTTAAAGGTCCAAACACCCGGCATCGGCTCAACCTCCAGGATCCCCCTTTCCCCAGACACGGCAAAGCCACGCACGGCTACGCGTGGAGGGTCCAACCCCCGTGTGCTCAGGTACGTGGTGGCGCAACTCACCAAACGCCTGCTTGCGCAGACGCCCCTGCGGGAAGTTCATCGTTGAGCTCTGAAAATTCTGTTCTGGAAAGCTGATGGGAAGGGGGAATGTAGATGGAGCTAATTTGACTAGTTACCAAACAACAATGCTCGGACAGCAACTGCTTCAAGGGACGTTCGGAGGGTTAATTGCTGACATGCAACGCCCTTATCGACCATTACGGCCACACCCCCTGACGAGGCGAGAGCGTCGTCGCGGTCTTTGCGGAAAGTGACATATTGCCATAAAAGTTCGTCTGTGTAATTTAGGTGTGTTTCTTGTACACACATCACCTTTGGACTGAATTTGCGGAGGAGTTCTTTAACATCGTCAAGATTACGTAGAAGTCCTCTCACGTTCCATTGTAATACTTGGGTATCCATATGGAAAAGAAGTTAGTGATGTGTGTACAGAAAGATAGAAGTTAGTTCACGAGACCTTTCCAGGCCCCGTAATACGGGATTTTTCTTCTCCCGACGCGCTCCATGGCTAGCTACGCCGTTCCTTCGGCGCCTGGGACGCCGGAGTAGTGATGATTGCATCCATTGCCTCGTCAGAGGCGCTGGCTGCTGCCCGCTCCGCGGGCACACTAGGGGTTTTTGGGGCCGGTCTGCACGAGCAGTGGCCCTGGGACCGGCAGGCCGGAGGACTGGCCCTGCGATGTAGGGGGCGGAACAGCACTGGCTGCTCCTGCCAGGGGGGCTGATGGTGTCACCGCTGTCACACTCTGTGTGACTCGGGCAGCCGCCGCAGGATGTGACGCTGCCCCCCGGCGCGCCACATCGGTGTAGGAAGGACTGGACTGGTTGTGGGCAGAAAAACGCTTGCGCGCCTCTGGAAAGGAAATGTTTAGCTTGACTTTGAGCTGTAATATTTCTTTTTCTTTCTTCCATGACGGGCACGATCGCGAATAGGGGTGTGGTCTCCATCACAGTTGGCACAATGGGTTGTGGAAGTGCAGTTATCTGAGGCGTGTTTCTTTAGAAGCACATTTTGCACAAGTAGCGCGCCCTCGGCAGCTCTGAGACCCATGCCCAAAACGCTGACACTTGAAGCATCGGCGCGGATTGGGTATGTACGGTCGTACACGGAGCTTATAATATCCCGTCTCGATTGAATCTGGAAGGTCACTTGTTCCAAACGTGATAATTACATGCTTTGTGGGAATTTCCTTGTCGTCACGCCTTAACTTAATTCTTTGAACCTTTACTACGTTTTGGTCTTGCCATCCATCCAACAGCTCGCTTTCGCTGAGTTCTACAAGGTCGTCATCCGAGATGACACCACGTACAGTGTTCATTGACCTGTGAGGGCCCACTGAGACGGGGATGTCACCAAATGCAACAAGTTTAGACAATTTGTTATACTGGGTTTATCACGCACTTCCAGAAGCAGGTCTCCGCTTCCCATCTTAGTTACCTTGTAACCTGGCCGATTGCTTCTGTCAGGCATTTTGCTACGACAAATGGAGAATAGTACAGACTGTCTTCGTTTCGTGTTGGCTATGAATGACATGGTACTTGGGAATATTTCTTTGGGTTTCATGAAAAAGTTGAAAGTGTCATCGGTGCGCCCCCTTTTCAGGGAGCGATCAGGAGTGGGGGAAAGGATTTGCCATATGAAATTGCTAAATTCGGCGGCGATGGTAGCCACCCCACCACCGAGCCCAACAAGGGGGACGCTACAAGGATGGAATGCTTGCAGACGCCAGCCGATGCATCGCCGCTATAACCTAACTATAAATACCCAAGGTGGATAGCTACACCAGGTTAACCCTTGCCGCCCAGAAATTCGAAGTGAGAAGAAGTGACTAGAAGGACAGGATAGATGGAAAGTGAGAGAGAAAGACAAAAGATTGAAGAGGGGGACAGGAAAAGGCGACTGCCAATTTCCTCCAGGTGGGTCAGTCTGGAGGTGCCGTCTATGTGAAGCAGAGGCCGAAGAGGTGTGTTGCCTCTGCCGGGGGGCCTTAAAGGTCCAAACACCCGGCATCGGCTAAACCTCCAGGATCCCCCTTTCGCCAGACACGGCTAAGCCGCGCACGGCGACACGCGGGAGGGTCCAACCCTCTTGTGCTCGGGTCCGTGGTGTCGCAGCCCACCCAAACGCCTGCTCACGCAGACGCCCCTGCGGGTGAGAAGCAAAGGAAGTTCTAGTCAACTCTACGGAGAAAGAAGCGCAACAATTCATGGTGAAGGAAGCAGAGTTTAGTTCTAGTTTACTCTACAATCAAAAAGGGCAATATTCAACGTGAAGGTAGCAGACTTGAGTTATAGTCCACTCTACTGTCAAAAAAGGGCAACAATTCATCGTGAATGTACCAGAGTTCAGTTCTAGTCTACATTACAGCCAAAGAAGAGCCACAAATCACCGTGAAAAAAGTGCAGGTAGTTTTAGTCAACTAGATGCTGGCGAAGAATTGCAAAACTTCATCGTGAAAGAAGCAGAGTTAAGTTGTAGTCCACTCAACAATAAAAAAAGAGCAACAATTCAACGTGAAGGTAGCAGACTTGAGTTCTAGTCCACTCTACAGGCAAAAAAGGGCAACAATTCTTTGTGAAAAAACCAGAGTTCAGTTCTAGTCCACTTTACAGCCAAACAAGGGCCACAATTCACCGTGAAAAAAAGCGCAGGTAGTTCTAATCAAGTTCATTCTGGCGAAGAATTGCAAAACTTCATCGTGAAAGAAGCAGAGGAAGTTGTAGTCATCTGTACAAGCGAAGAACGGCAACAATTGACGGTCATGGGTGAAGAATTTAGTTCTAGTCCATTCTACAGTCAAAAAAGAGCAACAATTCATCGTGAAAGTAGGAAACTTCAGTTCTAGTCCATTACACAGGCAAAAAGAGCAACAATTCGTCGGGAAAGTACCAGACTTCAGTTATAGTCCACTTTACAGCCAAAGAAGGGCCACAATTCACCGTGAAAAAAGCGCAGGTAGTTCTAGTCAACTAGATGCTGGCAAAGAATTGCAAAACTTCATCGTGAAAGAAGCAGAGGAAGTTGTAGTCATCTGTACAAGCGAAGAACGGCAACATTTCAAGGTCAAAGGAGCAGAATTTAGTTCTAGTCCATTCTACAGTCAAAAAAAGGCAACAATGCATCGCCAAGTAAGCAGACTTCAGTTCTCGTCCACACTACAGGCAAATAAGGGCAACAATTCATCATGAAAGTACCAGAGCTCAGTTCTACTCCA
This sequence comes from Dermacentor silvarum, assembly GCF_013339745.2. Lineage (NCBI taxonomy): Eukaryota > Metazoa > Arthropoda > Arachnida > Ixodida > Ixodidae > Dermacentor > Dermacentor silvarum. Next base: position 232,754,706 of record NC_051157.2, read on the forward strand.
CTTTAAAGCAAAAGAAGGACCACAATTCATCGTTAAAAAAAGCAGCTAGTTCTTGTGAATTGGATGCTCGCCAAGATTGCAACATTTCATTGGGAGAGAAGCAAAGGAAGTTCTAGTCAACTCTGCGGAGAAAGAAGCGCAACAATTCATGTGAAGGAAGCAGAGTTTAGTTCTAGTTTACTCTACAGTCAAAAAGGGCAATAATTCAACGTGAAGGTAGCAGACTAGAGTTATAGTCCACTCTACTGTCAAAAAAGGGCAACAATTCATCGTGAATGTACCAGAGTTCAGTTCTAGTCTACATTACAGCCAAAGAGGGCCACAATTGACCGTGAAAAAAGCGCAGGTAGTTCTAGGCAACTAGATGCTGCAAAGAATTGCAAAACTTCATCGTGAAAGAAGCAGAGTTAAGTTGTAGTCCACTCAACAGTAAAAAAAGAGCAACAATTCAACGTGAAGGTAGCAGACTGAGTTCTAGTCCACTCTACAGGCAAAAAAGGGTAACAATTCATTGTGAATGTACCAGAGTTCAGTTCTAGTCCACTTTACAGCCAAACAAGGGCCACAATTCACCGTGAAAAAAAGCGCAGGTAGTTCTAATCAAGTAGATTCTGGCGAAGAATTGCAAAACTTCACCGTGAAAGAGCAGAGGAAGTTGTCTTGATCTGTACAAGCGAAGAACGGCAACAATTCACGGTCAAGTGACCAAAATTGAGTTCTAGTCCATTCTACAGTCAAAAAAGGGCAACAATTCATCGTGAAGGTAGGAGACTTCAGTTCTAGTCCATTATACAGGCAAAACGAGCAACAATTAGTAACAACTTGATGAGGGCTAGTTGGTTCATAGTTGAGCGAAGGTATGAAGTAACAGCGCGTAATGAACAAGGACGAGAAAGGAACGAAGACCACAGGACAAGCGCTGACTGCCAACTGAATGTTTATTGCAAGAAAACCAGCCTTTTTTAACATACTCAAAATACATGCGCACATCAAACACTCGCTAATCACAATGCCAATCTTTCTTTCAAGAAGTTTATTTCTTTTCCGATAGTAGACTAGAAGGCGAACTGACACAATTGTCACCTTCGATGCTGATGAAAAAGGCCTCTAAAATTTCTCTTTCCTTCTTAGATTTTCCTTTTCCTATAAATTTCGTTTGATTAAACATCGGAGCGCATGCATGTTTTTTACAATGGTCAGCTAAATGGCTACCATATCCGTTCTTTACATTGTTGCAGTGTTGTCGAGCACGATCATTGAAACATTGTCCGGTTTGACCTATGTAAACTTTTCCACAATTCAAGGGAATCTGATACACTACGTTTCTTGTGCAATCAGAAAAATCGGGTTTTGTGATTGACACTGCAAGTGGGGGGCCTATATCTTGTTTCATGCGTGCACAAATCGAAGACAGCTTGCAAGGGGCGTTGAAAAGCAAGTTGACATTATCCTGTTTGAAACTTTCTTAAGGTTGTGTGATAGCTTGTGCACGTACGGAACAACGTGCACTGGTCTCCTGTCTTGATTGTTGTCTTTATTGCCTGGTTCTGTTTTTGCTCTCTGCAAGATTGTCTCACACACAGATGTGATGACATGTTGGGGAAAGCCTGCATCTCTTAACCTTGCCAGCTGACTCATCAGGCTACGCTCACATTCGTGCACGCACGACTTATTTAATGCTGCCTTGATACACGTGGTGTGTCTATGCCCCTCTTAATTAGTTTTGTCTGTGCGCTGTCATATGACAACAAGGTTTTCTTGGATCTAGGCTGATAGGTCCAGCATATATGCTTACTTGATGAAAAGTATAGGTTAATGTCAAGAATTGAATTCTGTTATTGATCGGCAACTCGTGCGTGAACTTGAGTCCTCCCGAAGATTTGATGAAAATGTCTAGAAGTTATTAACTTGGTGCAGTGAAGGGTGCAATCGCTGTTTTCATAACAACTAGGTAATCGTCAACGTACCTGAACACTTATGTTACAGGCGTGTCTACTAACTTATCGGCGATAGCATTGTCAAGAGATGATAAAAATATGTCACATAAAATCGGAGCTATGGCTGAACCTATACAGATTCCGGTTCGCTGTATGAAAAAATGGCTTTCAAATTCGATGACCGTCGAATTAAGAAAATTCTAAAAGCGCTAAAAAGTTGTTGCTGCTAAGGCCCACAGAATTCTGAAATTTCACTTCCCCAAAATCCTCCATTCTTTCACGCACAGCTGACATAAGACCATCATGCGGCACTGAATAATACAAGTCCTCGACATGTATTGAAAATGCAGTTTGATCAGTCCCTTGAGATTCTTGATTGCCAAAAGAACTTCATCAGAACTTCTTACCAGGAATGGGTCCTTTAGCGGCAGCTTTTTGAGATGAGTTTGTAGAAACTTCCCCATGGCACTGCCAAGATGCCTTCTCGGATACAATTACCCTAAGAGGGTGATCAGGCTTATGCGTTTTGCATGTGAAGAACACTTCCAAGAATTCTGCATCTGCTGTGTTGACAAGCTGCCTCAACGAGTTCAGGTGCATATCCTTGAGTAGCTTCAGGGCGACTTTCTTCTGTTTCTTCGGTTCGAATGAAATTTCTTTAAATCTTCACAACAGCGTGTCTAGATTTCTCTTTCATTAACGTTTCGGGCAGAACGACAAACCACCTTCTTTGTCTGCCTGTATTACTTGAAGTGCATCTTTCTTTAGGCAGGTGACAACTTTCTTCAAGGGCGCTGTTCCTGAATTCTTCCTGGGGCATGCTTGAGAACACAGTCCACTGCCTCGCCGATGACTCGCTCGCGGACTTGGTCGTCCGCTTTGTCTCCAATGCTCCTACCCATGGCAAGAAGCTGCGGTGCGTTCAACCGTGGCTGAAAAACTGTACTTCGGTCCTTTCTTCAGAATTTTCTCGACATGGTCTGGAATTTTGCGCCCCAAGCGTGGTTACCTCATTTGTGCTAGTGGTGTTTGCTGGCGGCTTCGTTAAAAGAGCCTGGTGCGTTGCCAAAGGAATTCCGTAGTCTGTCCAGCTAGTCTCCTGCAGCTAGTCTCCAAGAAAACCTTGTTGCCATATGACAGCGCACAGACAAACTAATTAAGAGGGGCATAGCCACCACGTGTATCAAGGCAGCATTAAATAAGTCGTGCGTGCACGAATGTGAGCGTAGCTGATGAGTCAGCTGGCAAGGTTAGAGATGCAGGCTTTTCCCAACATGTCATCACATCTGTGTGTGAGACAATCTTGCAGAGAGCAAAACAGAACGAGGCAATAAAGACAACAATCAAGACAGGAGACCAGTGCACGTGTTCCGTACGTGCACAAGCTATCACACACCTTAAGAAAGTTTCAAACAGGCATAATGTCAACTTGCTTTTCAACGCCCCTTGCAAGCTGTCTTCGATTTGTGCACGCATGAAACCAAGATACAGGCCCCCACTTGCAGTGTCAATCACAAAACCCGATTTTTGTCTGATTGCACAAGTAACGTAGTGTATCAGATTCCCTTGAATTGTGGAAAAGTTACATAGGTCAAACGGACAATGTTTCAATGATCGTGCTCGACAACACTGCAACAATGTAAAGAACGGATATGGTACCATTTAGCTGACCATTGTAAAAAACATGCATGCGCTCCGATGTTTAATCAAACGAAATTTATAGGAAAAGGAAAATCTAAGAAGGAAAGAGAAATTTTAGAGGCCTTTTTCATCAGCATCGAAGGTGACAATTGTGTCAGTTCGCCTTCTATTCTACTATCGGAAAAAGAAATAAACTCTTGAAAGAAAGATTGGCATTGGATTAGCGAGTTTTGATGTGCGCATGTATTTTGAGTATGTATAAAAAGGCTGGTTTTCTTGCAATAAACATTCAGTTGGCAGTCAGCGCTTGTCCTGTGGTCTTCGTTCCTTTCTCGTCCTTGTTCATTACGCGCTGTTACTTCATACCTTCGAGCAACAATTCCTCGGAAAGTACCAGACTTCTGTTATAGTCCACTTTACAGCCAAAGAAGAGCCACAATCATCGTGAAAAAACGTGCAGCGTAGTTCTAGTCATACAAGATGTCTGGCAAAGAATTGCCAATCTTCATCGTGAAAGAAGCAGGAGGAGAGTTGTAGTCAACTCTTACAAGCGAAGGACTGGTCAACAATTCATGCTGAAGGTAGCAGAGTCTAGTTCTCGGCCATTCTACAGTCAAAAAGGGCATACAATTATCGTGAAGGTAGCAGACTTGAGTTCTAGTCCACTCAACAGGCATAAAGAGAGCAACAATTATCGTGAAATAACAGACGTTCCTGTTCTTAGTCCACTTTATAGTCAAGAAGAGCCACAATTCACACCGTGAAAAAGTGCAGGTATTTCTAGTCAACAAGATGCTGGCAAAGAATTGCAAAACTTCATCGTGAAAGAAGCAGAGGAAGTTGTAGTCAACTGTACAAGCGAAGAACGGCAACAATTCATGTGACGGTAGCAGACGTCTAGTTCTAGTCCACTCTACAGTCAAAAAAGGGCAACAATTATCGCCAAGTAAGCAGACTTCAGTTCTCGTCCACACTACAGGCAAATAAGGGCAACAATTCATCATGAAAGTACCAGAGCTCAGTTCTAACTCCACTTTACAGCAAAAGAAGGGCCACAATTCATCGTTAAAAAAGCAGCTAGTTCTAGTGAACTGGATGCTGGCCAAGAATTGCAACATTTCATTGGGAGAGAAGCAGAGGAAGTTCTTGTCAACTCTACGGAGAAAGAAGCGCAACAATTCATGGTGAAGGAAGCAGAGTTTAGTTCTAGTTACTCTACAGTCAAAAAAGGGCAACAATTCAACGTGAAGGTAGCAGACTTGAGTTATAGTCCACTCTACTGTCAAAAAAGGGCAACAATTCATCGTGAAAGTACCAGAGTTCAGTTCTAGTCTACATTACAGCCAAAGAAGAGCCACAAATCACCGTGAAAAAAGTGCAGGAGTTCTAGTCAACTAGATGCTGGCGAAGAATTGCAAAACTTCATCGTGAAAGAAGCAGAGTTAAGTTGTAGTCCACTCAACAGTAAAAAAAGAGCAACAATTCAACGTGAAGGTAGCAGACTTGAGTTCTAGTCCACTCTACAGGCAAAAAAGGGTAACAATTCATTGTGAAAGTACCAGAGTTCAGTTCTAGTCCACTTTACAGCCAAACAAGGGCCACAATTCACCGTGGAAAAAGCGCAGGTAGTTCTAATTAACTAGATTCTGGCGAAGAATTGCAAAACTTCACCGTGAAAGAAGCAGAGGAAGTTGTCGTCATCTGTACAAGCGAAGAACGGCAACAATTCACGGTCAAGGGACCAGAATTTAGTTCTAGTCCATTCTACAGTCAAAAAAGGGCAACAATTCATCGTGAAGGTAGGAGACTTCAGTTCTAGTCCATTATACAGGCAAAAACGAGCAACAATTCGTCGGGAAAGTACCAGACTTCAGTTATAGTCCACTTTACAGCAAAAGAAGAGCCACAATTCACCGTGAAAAAAGCGCAGGTAGTTCTAGTCAACTAGATTCTTACGAAGAATTGCAAAACTTCATCGTGAAAGAAGCAGAGGAAGTTGTAGTCATCTGTACAAGCGAAGAACGGCAACAATTCACGGTCAAGGGTGCAGAATTTAGTCTAGTCCATTCTACGTCACAAAAGGGCAACAATTCATCGTGAAGGTAGGAGACTTCAGTTCTACTCCATTAGACAGGCAAAAAGAGCAACAGTTCGTCGGGAAAGTACCAGAGTCCAGTTATAGTCCACTTTACAGCCAAAGAAGAGCCACAAATCACCGTGAAAAAAGTGCAGGTAGTTCTAGTCAACTAGATGCTGGCGAAGAATTGCAAAACTTCATCGTGAAAGAAGCAGAGTTAAGTTGTAGTCCACTCAACAGTAAAAAAGGGCAATAATTCATCGTGAAAGTAGGAGACTTAAGTTCTACTCCATTACACAGGCAAAAAGAGCAACAATTCGTCGGGAAAGTACCAGACTTCAGTTATAGTCCACTTTACAGCCAAAGAAGGGCCACAATTCACTGTGAAAAAAGCGCAGGTAGTTCTAGTCAACTAGATGCTGGAAAGAATTGCAAAACTTCATCGTGAAAGAAGCAGAGGAAGTTGTAGTCATCTGTATAAGCGAAGAACGGCAACATTTCAAGGTCAAGGGAGCAGAATTTAGTTCTAGTCCATTCTACAGTCAAAAAAGGGCAACAATGCATCGCCAAGTAGCAGACTTCAGTTCTCGTCAACTCTACAGGCAAATAAGGGCAACAATTCATCATGAAAGTACCAGAGCTCAGTTCTACTCCACTTTACAGCAAAAGAAGGGCCACAATTCATCGTTAAAAAAAGCAGCTAGTTCTAGTGAACAGGATGCTGGCCAAGAATTGCAACATTTCATTGGGAGAGAAGCAGAGTTTAGTTCTAGTTTACTCTACAGTCAAAAGGGCAACAATTCAACGTGAAGGTAGCAGACTTGAGTTATAGTCCACTCTACTGTCAAAAAGGGAAACAATTCATCGTGAAAGTACCAGAGTTCAGTTCTAGTCTACATTACAGCCAAAGAAGAGCCACAAATCACCGTGAAAAAAGTGCAGGTAGTTCTAGTCAACTAGATGCTGGCGAAGAATTGCAAAACTTCATCGTGAAAGAAGCAGAGTTAAGTTGTAGTCCACTCAACAGTAAAAAAAGAGCAACAATTCAACGTGAAGGTAGCAGACTTGAGTTGTAGTCCACTCTACAGTCAATAAAGGGCAACAATTCATCGTGAAAGTAACAGAGTTCAGTTCTAGTCTACTTTACAGCCAAAAGAAGGGCCACAATTCACCGTGAAAAAAGCGCAGGTAGTTCTAATCAACTAGATTCTGGCGAAGAATTGCAAAACTTCACCGTGAAGAAGCTGAGGAAGTTGTAGTCATCTTACCAGCGAAGAACGGCAACAATTCACGGTCAAGAGAGCAGAATTTAGTTCTAGTCCATTCTACAGTCACAAAAGGGCAACAATTCATCGTGAAGGTAGGAGACTTCAGTTCTACTCCATTAGACAGGCAAAAAGAGCAACAATTCGTCGGGAAAGTACCAGAGTTCAGTTATAGTCCACTTTACAGCCAAAGAAGAGCCACAATTCACCGTGAAAAAAGTGCAGGTAGTTCTAGTCAACAAGATGCTGGCAAAGAATTGCAAAACTTCATCGTGAAAGAAGCAGAGGAAGTTGTAGTCAACTCTACAAGCGAAGGACGGCAACAATTCATGCTGAAGGTAGCAGAGTCTAGTTCTAGGCCATTCTACAGTCAAAAAAGGGCAACAATTTATCGTGAAGGTAGCAGACTTGAGTTCTAGTCCACTCAACAGGCAAAAGAGAGCAACAATTATCGTGAAAATAACAGAGTTCAGTTCTAGTCCACTTTATAGTCAAAGAAGAGCCACAATTCACCGTGAAAAAAGTGCAGGTAGTTCTAGTCAACAAGATGCTGGCAAAGAATTGCAAAACTTCATCGTGAAAGAAGCAGAGGAAGTTGTAGTCAACTGTACAAGCGAAGAACGGCAACAATTCATGCTGAAGGTAGCAGAGTCTAGTTCTAGTCCACTCTACAGTCAAAAAAGGGCAACAATTTATCGTGAAAGTAGCAGACTTGAGTTCTAGTTCACTCAACAGGCAAAAAAGAGCAACAATTATCGTGAAAGTAACAGAGTTCAGTTCTAGTCCACTTAACAGCCAAACAAGGGCCACAATTCACCGTGAAAAAAAGCAGCTAGTTCTAGTGAACTGGATGCTGGCCAAGAATTGCATTATTTCATTGGGAGAGAAGCAGAGGAAGTTCTTGTCAACTCTACGGAGAAAGAATCGCAACAATTCATGGTGAAGGAAGCAGAGTTTAGTTCTAGTTTACTCTACAGTCAAAAAGGGCAACAATTCAACGTGAAGGTAGCAGACTTCAGTTATAGTCCACTCTACTGTCAAAAAAGGGCAACAATTCATCGTGAAAGTACCAGAGTTCAGTTCTAGTCTACATTACAGCCAAAAAGAGCCACAAATCACCGTGAAAAAGTGCAGGTAGTTCCTAGTCAACTAGATGCTGGCGAATAATTGCAAAACTTCATCGTGAAAGAAGCAGAGTTAAGTTATAGTCCACTCAACAGTAAAAAAAGGAGCAACAATTCAACGTGAAGGTAGCAGACTTGAGTTCTAGTCCACTCTACAGTCAATAAAGGGCAACAATTTCATTGTGAAAGTAACAGAGTTCAGTTCTAGTCTACTTTACAGCAAAGAGTGGCCACAATTCACCGTGAAAAAAAGCGCAGGTAGTTTTAATCAACTAGATTCTGGCGACAGAATTGCAAAACTCACCGTGAAAGAAGCAGAGGAAGTTGTAGTCATCTGTATAAGCGAAGACCGGCAACAATTCACGGTCAAGGGACCAGAATTATTCTAGTCCATTCTACAGTCAAAAAAGGGCAACAATTCATCGTGAAGGTAGGAGACTCAGTTCTAGTAAATTATACAGGCAAAACGAGCAACAATTCGTCGGAAAGTACTAGACTTAAGTAATAGTCCACTTTACAGCCAAAGAAGAGCCACAATTCACCGTGAAAAAAGCGCAGGGACGTTCTAATCAACTAGATTCTGGCGAAGAATTGCAAAACTTCACCGTGAAAGAAGCAGAGGAAGTTGTAGTGATTTGTACTAGCGAAGTACGGCAACAATTGACGGTCATGGGTGCAGAATTTAGTTCTAGTCCATTCTACAGTCAAAAAAGGGCAACAATTCATCGTGAAAGTAGGAAACTTCAGTTCTAGTCCATTATACAGGCAAACGAGCAACAATTCGTTGGGAAAGTACCAGACTTCAGTTATAGTCCACTTTACAGCCAAAGAAGAGCCACAATTCACCGTGAAAAAAGCGCAGGTAGTTCTAGTCAACTAGATGCTGGCGAAGAATTGCAAAACTTCACCGTGAAAGAAGCAGAGGAAGTTGTCGTCATCTGTACAAGCGAAGAACGGCAACAATTCACGGTCAAGGGACCAGAATTTAGTTCTAGTCCATTCTACAGTCAAAAAGGGCAACAATTCATCGTGAAGGTAGGAGACTTCAGTTCTAGTCCATTATACAGGCAAAACGAGCAACAATTCGTCGGGAAGTACCAGACTTCAGTTATAGTCCACTTTACAGCCAAAGAAGAGCCACAATTCACCGTGAAAAAAGCGCAGGTAGTTTCTAGTCAACTAGATTCTTACGAACAATTGCAAACTTCATCGTGAAAGAAGCAGAGGAAGTTGTAGTCATCTGTACAAGCGAAGAACGGCAACAATTCACGGTCAAGGGTGCAGAATTTAGTTCTACTCCATTCTACAGTCACAAAAGGGCAACAATTCATCGTGAAGGTAGGAGACTTCAGTTCTACTCCATTAGACAGGCAAAAGAGCAACAATTCGTCGGGAAAGTACCAGAGTCAGTTATAGTCCACTTTACAGCCAAGAAGAGCCACAAATCACCGTGAAAAAAGTGCAGGTAGTTCTAGTCAACTAAATGCTGGTGAAGAATTGCAAAACTTCATCGTGGAAGAAGCAGAGTTAAGTTGTAGTCCACTAAACAGTAAAAAAGGGCAATAATTTCATCGTGAAAGTAGGAGACTTAAGTTCTAGTCCCTTACACAGGCAAAAAGAGCAACAATTCGTCGGGAAGTACAAGACTTCAGTTATAGTCACTTTACAGCCAAAGAAGGGCCACAATTCACCGTGAAAAAAGCGCAGGTAGTTCTAGTCAACTAGATGCTGGCAAAGAATTGCAAAACTTCATCGTGAAAGAAGCAGAGGAAGTTGTAGTCATCTGTACAAGCGAAGAACGGCAACATTTCAAGGTCAAGGGAGCAGAATTTAGTTCTAGTCCATTCTACAGTCAAAAAAGGGCAACAATGCATCGCCAAGTAAGCAGACTTCAGTTCTCGTCCACACTACAGGCAAATAAGGGCAACAATTCATCATGAAAGTACCAGAGCTCAGTTCTACTCCACTTTACAGCAAAAGAAGGGCCACAATTCATCGTTAAAAAAGCAGCTAGTTCTAGTGAACTGGATGCTGGCCAAGAATTGCAACATTTCATTGGAGAGAAGCAGAGGAAGTTCTTGTCAACTCTACGGAGAAAGAAGCGCAACAATTCATGGTGAAGGAAGCAGAGTTTAGTTCTAGTTTACTCTACAGTCAAAAAGGGCAACAATTCAACGTGAAGGTAGCAGACTTGAGTTATAGTCCACTCTACTGTCAAAAAAGGGCAACAATTCATCGTGAAAGTACCAGAGTTCAGTTCTAGTCTACATTACAGCCAAAGAAGAGCCACAAATCACCGTGAAAAAAGTGCAGGTAGTTCTAGTCAACTAGATGCTGGCGAAGAATTGCAAAACTTCATCGTGAAAGAAGCAGAGTTAAGTTGTAGTCCACTCAACAGTAAAAAAAGAGCAACAATTCAACGTGAAGGTAGCAGACTTGAGTTCTAGTCCACTCTACAGGCAAAAAAGGGCAACAATTCATTGTGAAAGTACCAGAGTTCAGTTCTAGTCCACTTTACAGCCAAACAAGGGCCACAATTCACCGTGAAAAAAGCGCAGGTAGTTCTAATCAACTAGATTCTGGCGAAGAATTGCAAAACTTCACCGTGAAAGAAGCAGAGGAAGTTGTAGTCATCTGTACAAGCGAAGAACGGCAACAATTCACGGTCAAGGGACCAGAATTTAGTTCTAGTCCATTCTACAGTCAAAAAAGGGCAACAATTCATCGTGAAGGTAGGAGACTTCAGTTCTAGTCCATTATACAGGCAAAACGAGCAACAATTCGTCGGGAAAGTACCAGACTTCAGTTATAGTCCACTTTACAGCCAAAGAAGAGCCACAATTCACCGTGAAAAAAGCGCAGGTAGTTCTAGTCAACTAGATTCTTACGAAGAATTGCAAAACTTCATCGTGAAAGAAGCAGAGGAAGTTGTAGTCATCTGTACAAGCGAAGAACGGCAACAATTGACGGTCATGGGTGCAGAATTTAGTTCTAGTCCATTCTACAGTCAAAAAAGGGCAACAATTCATCGTGAAGTAGGGGCAAACTAATTATTCGTGAAAGTAACAGGAGTTAAGTTCTAGTCCACTCTACAGTCAAAAAGGCCAACATCCATCGGAAAGTAACAGATTTCAGCTCTAGTCTACTTTACAGCCAAAGAAGGGCCACAATTCACCGTGAAAAAAGCGCAGGTAGTTCTAGTCAACTAGATGCTGGCAAAGAATTGCAAAACTTCATCGTGAAAGAAGCAGAGGAAGTTGTAGTCATCTGTACAAGCGAAGAACGGCAACATTTCAAGGTCAAGGGAGCAGAATTTAGTTCTAGTCCATTCTACAGTCAAAAAGGGCAACAATGCATCGTCAAGTAAGCAGACTTCAGTTCTCGTCCACACTACAGGCAAATAAGGGCAACAATTCATCATGAAAGTACAGAGCTCAGTTCTACTCCACTTACAGCAAAAGAAGGGCCACAATTCATCGTTAAATAAAGCAGCTAGTTCTAGTGAACTGGATGCTGGCCAAGAATTGCAACATTTCATTGGGAGAGAAGCAGAGGAAGTTCTTGTCAACTCTACGGAGAAAGAAGCGCAACAATTCATGGTGAAGGAAGCAGAGTTTAGTTCTAGTTTACTCTACAGTCAAAAAGGGCAACAATTCAACGTGAAGGTAGCAGACTTGAGTTATAGTCCACTCTACTGTCAAAAAAGGGCAACAATTCATCGTGAAAGTACCAGAGTTCAGTTCTAGTCTACATTACAGCCAAAGAAGAGCCACAAATCACCGTGAAAAAAGTGCAGGTAGTTCTAGTCAACTAGATGCTGGCGAAGAATTGCAAAACTTCATCGTGAAAGAAGCAGAGTTAAGTTGTAGTCCACTCAACAGTAAAAAAAGAGCAACAATTCAACGTGAAGGTAGCAGACTTGAGTTCTAGTCCACTCTACAGGCAAAAAAGGGCAACAATTCATTGTGAAAGTACCAGAGTTCAGTTCTAGTCCACTTTACAGCCAAACAAGGGCCACAATTCACCGTGAAAAAAGCGCAGGTAGTTCTAATCAACTAGATTCTGGCGAAGAATTGCAAAACTTCATCGTGAAAGAAGCAGAGGAAGTTGTTGTCAACTGTACAAGGGAAGAACGGCAACAATCCACGGTCAAGGGACCAGAATTGAGTTCTAGTCCATTCTACAGTAAAAAAAGGGCAACAATTCATCGTGAAGGTAGGAGACTTCAGTTCTAGTCCATTATACAGGCAAAACGAGCAACAATTCCTCGGGAAAGTACCAGACTTCAGTTATAGTCCACTTTACAGCCAAAGAAGAGCCACAGTTCATCGTGAAAAAAGCGCAGGTAGTTCTATTCAACTAGATTCTGACGAAGAATTGCAAAACTTCATCGTGAAAGAAGCAGAGGAAGTTGTAGTCATCTGTATAAGCGAAGAACGGCAACAATTGACGGTCATGGGTGCAGAATTTAGTTCTAGTCCATTCTACAGTCAAAAAAGGGCAACAATTCATCGTGAAGTAGGAGACTTCAGTTCTAGTCCATTACACAGGCAAAAAGAGCAACAATTCGTCGGGAAAGTACCAGAGTTCAGTTATAGTCCACTTTACAGCCAAAGAAGGGCCACAATTCACCGTGAAAAAAGCGCAGGTAGTTCTAGTCAACTAGATGCTGGCAAAGAATTGCAAACTTCATCGTGAAAGAAGCAGAGGAAGTTGTAGTCATCTGTACAAGCGAAGAACGGCAACATTTCAAGGTCAAGGGAGCAGAATTTAGTTCTAGTCCATTCTACAGTCAAAAAAGGGCAACAATGCATCGCCAAGTAAGCAGACTTCAGTTCTCGTCCACACTACAGGCAAATAAGGGCAACAATTCATCATGAAAGTACCAGAGCTCAGTTCTACTCCACTTTACAGCAAAAGAAGGGCCACAATTCATCGTTAAAAAAGCAGCTAGTTCTAGTGAACTGGATGCTGGCCAAGAATTGCAACATTTCATTGGGAGAGAAGCAGAGGAAGTTCTTGTCAACTCTACGGAGAAAGAAGCGCAACAATTCATGGTGAAGGAAGCAGAGTTTAGTTCTAGTTTACTCTACAGTCAAAAAGGGCAACAATTCAACGTGAAGGTAGCAGACTTGAGTTATAGTCCACTCTACTGTCAAAAAAGGGCAACAATTCATCGTGAAAGTACCAGAGTTCAGTTCTAGTCTACATTACAGCCAAAGAAGAGCCACAAATCACCGTGAAAAAAGTGCAGGTAGTTCTAGTCAACTAGATGCTGGCGAAGAATTGCAAAACTTCATCGTGAAAGAAGCAGAGTTAAGTTGTAGTCCACTCAACAGTAAAAAAAGAGCAACAATTCAACGTGAAGGTAGCAGACTTGAGTTCTAGTCCACTCTACAGGCAAAAAAGGGCAACAATTCATTGTGAAAGTACCAGAGTTCAGTTCTAGTCCACTTTACAGCCAAACAAGGGCCACAATTCACCGTGAAAAAAGCGCAGGTAGTTCTAATCAACTAGATTCTGGCGAAGAATTGCAAAACTTCACCGTGAAAGAAGCAGCGGAAGTTGTAGTCATCTGTACAAGCGAAGAACGGCAACAATTCGACGGTCAATGGGTGCAGAATTTAGTTCTAGTCCATTCTACAGTCAAAAAGGGCAACAATTCATCGTGAAGTAGGAGACTTCAGTTCTAGTCCATTACACAGGCAAAAAGAGCAACAATTCGTCGGGAAATTACCAGAGTTCCAGTTATAGTCCACTTTACAGCCAAAGAAGAGCCACAAATCACCGTGAAAAAAGTGCAGGTAGTTCTAGTCAACTAGATCTGGCGAAGAATTGCAAAACTTCATCGTGGAAGAAGCAGAGTTAAGTTGTAGTCCACTCAACAGTAAAAAAGGGCAATAATTCATCGTGAAAGTAGGAGACCTTAAGTTCTAGTCCATCTACACAGGCAAAAGAGCAACAATTCGTCGGGAAGTACAAGACTTCAGTTATAGTCCACTTTACAGCCTAAAGAAGGGCCACAATTCACCGTGAAAAAGCGCAGGTAGTTCTAGTCAACTAGATGCTGGCAAAGAATTGCAAAACTTCATCGTGAAAGAAGCAGAGGAAGTTGTAGTCATCTGTACAAGCGAAGAACGGCAACATTTCAAGGTCAAGGGAGCAGAATTTAGTTCTAGTCCATTCTACAGTCAAAAAAGGGCAACAATGCATCGCAAGTAAGCAGACTTCAGTTCTCGTCCACACTACAGGCAAATAAGGGCAACAATTCATCATGAAAGTACCAGAGCTCAGTTCTACTCCACTTTACAGCAAAAGAAGGGCCACAATTCATCGTTAAAAAAGCAGCTAGTTCTAGTGAACTGGATGCTCGGCCAAGAATTGCAACATTTCATTGGGAGAGAAGCAGAGGAAGTTCTTGTCAACTCTACGGAGAAAGAAGCGCAACAATTCATGGTGAAGGAAGCAGAGTTTAGTTCTAGTTTACTCTACAGTCAAAAAGGGCAACAATTCAACGTGAAGGTAGCAGACTTGAGTTATAGTCCACTCTACTGTCAAAAAGGGCAACAATTCATCGTGAAAGTACCAGAGTTCAGTTCTAGTCTACATTACAGCCAAAGAAGAGCCACAAATCACCGTGAAAAAAGTGCAGGTAGTTCTAGTCAACTAGATGCTGGCGAAGAATTGCAAAACTTCATCGTGAAAGAAGCAGAGTTAAGTTGTAGTCCACTCAACAGTAAAAAAAGAGCAACAATTCAACGTGAAGGTAGCAGACTTGAGTTCTAGTCCACTCTACAGGCAAAAAAGGGCAACAATTCATTGTGAAAGTAACCAGAGTTCAGTTCTAGTCCACTTTACAGCCAAACAAGGGCCACAATTCACCGTGAAAAAAGCGCAGGTAGTTCTAATCAACTAGATTCTGGCGAAGAATTGCAAAACTTCACCGTGAAAGAAGCAGAGGAAGTTGTAGTCATCTGTACAAGCGAAGAACGGCAACAATTCACGGTCAAGGGACCAGAATTTAGTTCTAGTCCATTCTACAGTCAAAAAAGGGCAACAATTCATCGTGAAGGTAGGAGACTTCAGTTCTAGTCCATTATACAGGCAAAACGAGCAACAATTCCTCGGGAAAGTACCAGACTTCAGTTATAGTCCACTTTACAGCCAAAGAAGAGCCACAGTTCATCGTGAAAAAAGCGCAGGTAGTTCTAGTCAACTAGATTCTACGAAGAATTGCAAAACTTCATCGTGAAAGAAGCAGAGGAAGTTGTAGTCATCTGTATAAGCGAAGAACGGCAACAATTGACGGTCATGGGTGCAGAATTTAGTTCTAGTCCATTCTACAGTCAAAAAAGGGCAACAATTCATCGTGAAAGTAGGAAACTTCAGTTCTAGTCCATTACACAGGCAAACAGAGCAACAATTCGTCGGGAAAATACCAGACTTCAGTTATAGTCCACTTTACAGCCAAAGAAGGGCCACAATTCACCGTGAAAAAAAGCGCAGGTAGTTCTAGTCAACTAGATGCTGCAAAGAATTGCAAAACTTCATCGCGAAAGAAGCAGAGGAAGTTGTAGTCATCTGTACAAGCGAAGAACGGCAACATTTCAAGGTCAAAGGGAGCAGAATTTAGTTCTAGTCCATTCTACAGTCAAAAAAGGGCAACAATGCATCGCCAAGTAAGCAGACTTCAGTTCTCGTCCACACTACAGGCAAATAAGGGCAACAATTCATCATGAAAGTACCAGAGCTAGTTAGTTAGTTAGTTAGATTGGTTTATTGGCGCAAAAGCGACTTAGGCTTTGCTGCGCCAGTCACAGGGTGTTAGTGATAGTCAGTGATAGAAAAGAGTAAAACATGTGTTATTAATGTCTGTTCAAGAGCCTACTTCGTCCAAAAATTCACTACATCTGTAAAAGGGACAAGGGGATCGTCTCCAGAATGAGAATGGGGTGTAGTGGTATATGTGAATCGTATAGATCGTGGAAATGTTTTTGTCTTTGTCTTTCAATATGTGGGCATGTAATTAGAATGTGTAGTACCGTAAGTGGTTCTTGACATTTATCACATACCGGTTGTGCTTCCTTTGTGAGTAGATAATTGTGCGTGAGGTGTGTGTGCCCTATTCGGAGTCTGGTTAAAATTACCTCCATGAAGCGTTCTTGGTGATAGCAGGTTTTCCATTCACCTAGCACTGGTTTGATAATGTGCAATTTGTTATTAGTGTTCATGTTCCAATGACATTGCCATTTGTTATTTAGTGCTCTGCAAATAGCTTGAAGCCCATCCTTCATAGGTAGCTTTATTTTAGTTATAGTTTTGTGTTTCGCATTACGAGCGCACATGTCTGCCTTTTCATTTCCTTGGATCCCAACGTGACTTGGGACCCAGCAGAAACGAATTGAGTGGTTTTGATTTACGCGTGACAGTGTGTGTAGGATGTCGCCGATGAGAGGTTTTTGCTCCGATTTTAAGTTAAGGGCTCTAAGAGTACTTAGGGAGTCTGTGTAAATGACTGCTTTCTTGTGCTTTCCATTTACAACTTCTTGCACTGCCATCCACAGAGCATAACATTCGGCTGTGAAAACAGAGACGAATAGCGGGAGTCTAACAATCTGTTCCCATGTTCCTGATATGACACTGCTTCCAACATAATCACGTGTTTTTGAACCGTCTGTGTAAAACTCGTCGTAAGTACTGTATGTTTCTTGTATTGTGCGGAACTCTTGTATCATGTGCTCCTGTGGGGTATCCTGTTTCCTAAGGTGTGTTAGTGAAAAATCTAGAAAACGTGTAAAGTCGCACCAGGGGGCTAATCTGGATGGCTTCTCTGCAACATAAAGTGCCTCTTTTGGGATACTGCACTCGTGACACTTTTCTTCAAATCGAAGTATGAGAGGTTTGATGGCATGTGGTTTGTTAGTGTAGTGTATTCGTGTGGTACAGTATGTGACAATGTCATAGCATATATGTTCTGGTGATGATCGAACTCTGAGAACGTAAGTTAGCATGAGTTGTGTTCTTCTTTGTTCCAGCGATGGCTCGTTAGTTTCTGCATACAGACTAGAAACAGGGGAGGTTCTGTAGGCACCAGTTGCTAAGCGTAGCCCTAGATTGTGTACTGGATCTAGTCGCGCGAGGTAAGACTGTCTGGCTGACCCATAGACTACACACCGTAGTCTATTTTACTGCGTACCAAAGATCGGTATATATGCAGGAGGCATTTCCGGTCAGAGCCCCAGCGTTTGTGTGATAAGACTTTAAGTATGTTCAGTGCACTGTTGGCTTTTATTTTCAAACTGTTTATGTGTGCTATAAAGTTTAGCTTCTTATCAAACATAACGCCTAGAAACTTGTGTTCTTTTTAACTGGTAGAACAGATTGGTGCATCTTCAGGACAGGGTCTGGATATAAGCCCCTTTTTTGGGAGAAGACCACAGCGACAGTTTTTTCAGTGGAGAAACGAAAACCGTTTTCGGTTGCCCATTGTGTTAGTTTATTTAGTGTGATTTGAACTTGTCGTTCACAGGTTACCATGTTTGATCCTCGGCACGCAATTTGGAGATCGTCAACGTATAATGAATGCATGAGAGAAGATGGAATTATTCTATTTACAGAGTTCATTTTCACCACGAACAGAGTTGTACTTAGTATACATCCCTGGGGTACACCATTTTCCTGGACGAATATGCGTGACAATGCCGTTCCTAGACGGACTTGAAATGTTCGGTGACACAAAAAGTCGGCTAGACACTTGAGCATTTTTCCATGGATCCCTAAATCCGCCAGATCTCTTAGTATGCCAAATCTCCAAGTGGTGTCGTATGCCTTTTCCAGGTCAAAGAAAACTGTAAGGCAGTGCTGTTTATGCAGAAAAGCATTCCGTATTTCTGTTCTAGTCGGACAAGGTGATCGGTTGTTGAACAGTTCTTTTTATACCCGCACTGGTGAATGTCTAGCATGTTTTGTGTTTCAAGAATGAATGTCAGCCTTGTATTTATATGCTTTCGTAGGATTTTGCTAAGCAGCTTGTCAGAGCAATGGGTCGGTAGCTGCTGGGAGATGTAGGCGGTTTTCCGGCTTTCAGGAAAGGTACTATGATTGCGTTTTTCCAGGATTTTGGTATTATGCCTGTATCCATATTTTGTTGAAGAATTCTAGTAGAGCTTTTACGGATGCAAGTGAAAGGTGGGAAAGCATTGAATAATGAATGCGGTCATGGCCAACTGCTGTTTTCTTGCCAGCAGAGAGTACCCTGTTTAATTCCTGAAGTGTTAGGGGAGCATTGTAGGGTTCATTGATGTCCGTGTAATAGGCAGTTTCTGTTTCTCTGCAGACTGTTTGTATTTTAGAAATGTATCGGAGTAGTTCGCTGAGCTGGAAACATTATAAAGTGTTCACCTAGTATGTCAGCTTGTTCGTGTAGTGTTGTCCTGTATGCCTGGAGCTGTCAGGTAGAGCTACTGTATAGGACGAATAATCTCCCCTGAACTTCCTGAGCTGATCCCACAACTTTTTGGATGTGATTGAACTATTTATTGAGGTCACTTATATGTTGCCATGATGATTTTTCTGCTTGCCTCCGGACGTATCGCGCTTTGGCTTTAGCCTGTTTGAAGTTTATCAGGTTGTTATAGTGGGGTACCTTCTCAGGATACCCCAAGCCTTATTTTGCTGTTTCTTTGCTTGTGTGCACTCTGGGGTCCACTAGGGGTTTAGCTTCTTCGCACAATGTTTGATGATTGGGGTATTGCCTTTTCTGCTTCTGCTATCAGGACTGCTGTGAGTTTTTCTTTCATTTCATCTATGTCTAGTTCCGTAAAAGGACGTCTTCAAGTTTTGCGGTCTCCGTAATAGAGGCCAGTCTGCGTGTTGTAACTTCCAGCGACGTGGTTTAGAGCTTATGATAGGTAATGGGGATGAAAGCTTGATGACTGCTGGCAAATGATCACTTCCATATGAAGTGTCCAGGACTTCCCACTTAAAATCATTAAAAACACATGGTGAGCAGAAGGCTAAATAGAGACAACTAAAGTTACGTGAGGTAGGCGAGAAATAGGTTGGTGCACCTGAGTTTAAAAGACAAACATTATTTGATAAAATGAAATCTTCAATAAGCTGCCCTCTTTGGTCAGTTTTATCGCTGCCCCAAAGAGCAGAATGTGCATTAAAATCTCCAACTAAAAGAAAAGGCTCAGGCAGCTGTTGTATTAGGTCTTCCATCTCTCTAATCGTAACGTGGGCATGAGGTGGAATATAAGTTGAACAGATGGTAATAGTTTTATATGAGAGAACATTGATGGCTACAGCCTCGAGAGAGGTATTTAATGGAACGTTTCGGGTAGGAGTGCCACCTTGCACGACTATAGCAACTCCTCCTGACAAACGACTAGACTGTTCGCGGTCCTTTCGGACCGATGGTGAAACCTTTGAGCAATTGACTATTTTTAGGGCCTAAATTCGTTTCCTGTAGGCAAAATGCGACTGGCGAGAACTTATTTGTTATGTCTTTAATGTCACCTAAGTTATGAATTAGGCCTCTACAATTCCAGTGCACGATAAAAGCCATAGTGGCGGAATTGAGAATGTTAATTTATATGTATGAACTCAAAGGTTTTAGGTGACATGAGTTAAAGGATTGAACTAATGTGAGAGCGGTAACCGTTCAGGTTACCGGTCCCTTTTTTGGCGCAGTTACTAAGAGTTTAATCTTTCTTAGTGCGCTCCAGAGAGCGCTGATCTTTTGGCGTCGAGGACGCTGGAGTTTTTGTGTCGATCTCCATTGCCTTCTCGGAGGCGCTGGATGATCGAGAACCCAGGCACTGAGACGCGCGTCTCAGGCCTTGGAGTTCGATTTAGCCTAGGGCCCTGCGAAACCGGGGTCTGCAGGCCCGTCTGGATGACGATGGAGCAGCACTTACTGCTGCTACCAAGGGGGCGGGTGGAGTTACTACTGGGCCACTGACTGTGATCCCTGTAGACCCCTGAGACCACTGTGGGCGCTGCCCCCTGCCGCGCCGCACTGGCATAGGATGTTTGAGGTAAGTGCGATAGTTTTTTCCTTGCTTTATAAAAGGAAATCTTGTCTTTCACCGTGAGTGCAATTATCTCTTTTTCTTTCTTCCAGCAAGGGCAAGATCGTGAATACGCTGGATGATCTCCCTTGCAGTTTGTACAGTGTGGAGGAGCATTGCAGTTGTCCGACTGGTGATCATTGGCACTACACTTTGCACATGTTGATTTCCCTCTGCATGATTGTGAAGCATGTCCGAACCTCTGGCACTTGAAACACCGCCTCGGGTTGGGGATATACGGTCTCACGTTGATTTTGACATATCCTGCTTCAAGTGAACTAGGCGCAATACTCGTAGCAAAGGTAAGTATGACGTGCTTGGTGGGGATTTGTTCGTCGTTTCTTCGGAGAGTTATTCTTTGAACCTTGATTACATTTTGTTCTTGGAACCCTTCAAAGAGTTCTTCATCACTCAGATTTAAGAAATCTTCTTATGAAATCACGCCCCTGCTTGTGTTTAGAGAACGGTGTGCTGATAGTGTGACTTTGATATCACCGATATTGGTGAGATCAGCCAGCTTTTTCCACTTGGTCTTTGGTTTTGAGTTCGAGGAGGAGACATCTTTGAGGCCTTGTATTGTTTCCCAATTTTTTCTACGAGGCATTTCGACACTAAGAATGGTGATAGCTTTCTTACAGGAGTGGTTCCTTCACTATGCATTACGTGGTAACGTGGGAATGTTTCTGGGTTGCTTCGAAAAGTAAAATCAAAAGTTGCTTCGGTGCGCCCTCTTTTGTTAGGGCGATCTCGAAGGGGGGGGGGGATGCATTTGCCATGACATTCTTTGAATATTCGGCGGCGATGGTAGCTACCCACCACCGAGCCCAACAAGGGGACGCTACGAGGTTAGGAAAATACCTGTGGACGCCAGCTATGCAACGCCGCTATAACCTAATATATGTACCCAAGATTGGATAGATACACACGGTTAACCCTTGCTGCCTGGAAAAACGAGAAGTAAACGAAGTGAGTAGAAGACAGGAAAGATTGAAAGTGAGAGGGAAAGACGAAGACTTGAGAGGGGGACAGGAAAAGGCAACTACCGATTTCCCCCGGGTGGGTGAGTCCGGGGGTGCCGTCTACGTGAAGCAGAGGCCAAAGGGGTGTGTTGCCTCCGCCGAGGGGCCTTAAAGGTCCAAACACCCGGCATCGGCTCAACCCCCAGGATCCCCCTTTCCCCGGACACGGCTAAGCCGCGCACGGCTACACGCGGGAGGGTGCAACCCTCGTGTGCTCGGGTACGTGGTGTCGCAAAACACCAAACGCCTGCTGACGCAGACGCCCCTGCGGGGGCCGGCGCAAAAGAGTGCGTCTGTCGTTTCATACGACTTGCCATGGCTTCTTACGGCATGGCAACGTGTAAAACTATTGTCACCACAAGGAGGTACAACTGCACAGCGTGAATGCAAACATAAATGAGCCGTGGAGCTAAAAGAACCGAACAGAACCATGCAAACCGAGCGCACTCGCTAGCTCCGGCAGCCGCCAAACTACAGCGGTGGCGTCTTAGTGTCGACGCGCGCGCCACCACTCGGCATCATGAATCACTGCAACACGCGCCGCGCTCTCCGACGGCTGCGTTGCTCCCACCTCCCCTTCTAGCCACCGTACCTCTTGCGAGGCGCTGGACACGCGCTCTCGCGAGCGGTTGGTTTGACGAGAGGCCTCGCCTCGAGGGACGAGGCCCTGGAGGCCACCAGCACCGGAGGTCGATGGCCCCTTCTGAGATGGCGGAGCAGCGCTAACTGCAGCCGCCGAGGGGGCAGATGGCTTCACCACCGGCTCACTACTCGTGGGCCGGACAGCAGCCGGAAGCCGTTGCGACGCTGCCCCCTGACGCGTCACATCGGAAAAGCTGGTTTTTGGCAGGTAGGACACCCGCCTTCGTTCCTGTTAATATGAGATTTTTTCTTTGACTTTTACTGTGTCTATTTCCTTCTCTTTCTACCACGACGGGCAGGACCGCGAGTAGGCGGCATGCTCACCATCGAGGTTGACACATTGCAGTTTGTTTTCACAGGATTCGGATGCATGTTCGTGGGCACATTTTGCACAGGTGAGGCGGCCACTACAGTTCTGCGAACTGTGGCCAAATTTTTGACATTAAGCAACGGAGAGGATTCGGAATGTAGGGTCTGACTCTGATCTTTATGTATCCTGTCTCTATGGTATCGGGCAGAACACGTCTACCGAATGTGAAAATAATGTGTTTCGTTTGGATCCCTTCGCCATCTCGCCTCATCTTGTACGTTTTACATTGATCACATTTTCATTTTTCCAGCCTTCCATAAGGTCAGCTTCGGTTAGGTCCAGGAGATCATCATCTGAGACGACACCACGAGTGGTGCTCATCGTGCGGTGCGGTATGTTACCGGTATTTCGCCAAAACACACTAATGTACGCAATTTTTCATTTTTTTGTCGCGGAGTTTCAGAAGGAGATCTCCACTTGCCAACTTTTTAGCCTTCTAGCCTGATCCTATTGTTTCGGTCAAACATTTCGCAACGAGAAAATGTGATACAGCTCTTACGCTCTGTAACATATTCCTGGTATAAGCGCGACGAAGACACGGGCAGTGGCGGAAGAAGTCCGTGTCTTCTTCGCGATTATACCAAGAATACGTTACCGTACCAACTCGCCCAACTGCCAGCCTTTTGCAGTATATTTCTTACGCTCTGGTCTGGCTTTGCACTATGAATCACGTGAAAGCGCGAAAAAATTTCTGTGAATGATTGATTGATTATTGTGGTTTATTGGCGCAAGGGCCAGATGTGGCCAAAGAGCGCCAAGACGATGGTAATGACTTGTTAGTGGTATATGAATAGTAAATTATATGAACATTAGATGTGGCATGGCTGTAAAGGGGCCTAAAGACAGTCGCTGTAAAGTGCGTAAAATCTATACGTAATAAGATTATAGCAGTGACTAATTATGTGTACTATGGGCATGAACAATGCATTGCAAAGGAATGATACGACTTGCAAAATATTAAAGATGCTAGAATTGCTAGAATTGGCCAGGAGCACAAGTGCCTTAACAGAGCCCTTGAAACACAAGGGCCTGGAGGCATGTGCTATAAAAACTGTCGCAGCAACATCCTCTGGAGAGAGGATGCGCTACGACCTTATTGGGCTAATAACATCTAGCACAACATCTTTCAAGAAAGCGAGGACTGCGTTGGTGTTAAAAAGCGGTTCTTTACCGAGAAACATGGAGGGATGGAGCGGGACACAATAGCTGTATGCAAGAAGAAAATGTTTCCTTCTCTCTGTTTCGGCTTCCCGACACTCCAGGAGGACATGGAGGACGGTCAGCCTCTCACCACATCGACCACAGGTTGGAGTCTCGTTACCAGTCAACAGAAAATTGTGAGTACCATGTGTGTGTCCTATTCCGAGACGACAGAATAGGACATCAGTTCGTCGTGTTTTTGTTGCACAGGGCACGGAGCAAGAATTCTTGAGGAGGCGAAACTGCGCTCGCTCGGGCGTCCTAATAAAGTCAAGGAATCGGGCACAGCGCTCACGCGCCCTCTGTCGTGAGATTCCGCTAGCGGAGAAGGAAAAAATGTCACAGTTTCGCCCTAAGGGCGAAGCAATGAATGTGATAGCAACACAGCAATGTCATACGAAGTAAGGTGAGCGGCTTTGGTAGCAATATGAATTGTACTAAACATGAGCTGATTAAGTAAGCAGGTGTGCTGCGGCGTAAGTAGACCGACATGAAGAGAGACTCGATGACCACGAGAAGGCGCGTGTGAAACCGTGATGTTGATGAGAAGCGCTTCCCGTGGGCAGCGCGTGCGAAGGGACACACCTGTAGTGCTGCACTGCCGATCCGGGCAGCATTGCATGTGTTGCGTGCGTTGGAAAATGTGGCCCGACTATTACTAACTGAATGAACAAGCGTGGTGTGAGCGCGCACAAACAAACAGGAATAGATCACACTGAACGACTGCAGACAACGACTGTCAAAGCGCTGGCAGCGAGCGTATATACGCCGCAGCGGGCGAAGGTACGTGTGGTCTATCGCTTCAACGGAAACTGAGCGGCGAATGCACGGCGCATAAAGGTCAGAGCCGTGTGGAGATAAGAGACGGTGCGGACGAGCGACGAGCGCGGTTGTTGGCAGCGTAGAAGTGCGACCCCCCCCCCCCCGCGCTCCCTCCGGCGCTGGCTTCCCGCTTCCTTGCTTGCGCGTGGGTGATTGAGTGCGTTCGCTCTCCGTGAAGCGCGCGTCCCCGCACACTTCCGCTCGGGCATACGGCGCGCGGCGAAGATTTTATCTATAGGGAACCTCACGGCGACGGCGACGGCAGAAATCCGGTAGAAGTGTCCATATAATTGCTATCGCAATAAAATGCGCGCGTCCCTCTTACCACGCTCTCCGACGAAGCTCGTCGGTTCGAGGCCATTCGTCGCCGATTCGCGCTTCGCGCCCGAATGGATGTTTTTGTGCGTCCTCGCCGGCTCCAAATTTTAACGCGACAGCGTTAAAGAGCTCGTTTCGCAGAAATACCGGTGTCGGTGTCGGTGAGGCTAGCAATTGAGAAGGTGTCGGTGAGGCTAGCACGGGGCCCGACTACTCTATTGCGTTCTACTCTAGAAGGCGAAGCTCAAGCGCACTCCAAGTTTTTTCGGTAAATTAATGAGAAAAATGGCGTCACATACAGGGAAATTACCAGCGTGATATATTTTGTACAACGCGATATCTATAATTTTTGATTACCTGAACCCAATGAGTTAGATATAATTTATTTCAACGAATAATGGTACTTAACCTATATTCCATCAATTCAGATTTGGGATGTTGCGGCGGCCGCATTTAGATGGAGGCGAAATGCTAAAGGCCCGTGTATTTACATTTAGGTGCACGTGGTTCCGATCTTAGAGGCAGTGCAAAACCACGTTAGGTGCAAAAGCTTTCAAAGGGTGGTGGGGCAGCATTAATACATCAGCCGGGAGGAAAAAGAAGATGGCTTTTGCCTTCGAGTCGTCTTAAATGAATGCACGAGGGACCCGGTGAGCATGACAATTCGTTTTCTTCGCTGTTTCTATTGAATTATCCATACTACGAAAACTCACCGAATTTTATTCAGAGCTTGAATCCTCATTAACCACACTGCCGGTCGACGTCAGTAATATTTCTGCACGAATATATTGCTAGTCCTCTTGGCAATGGCTTCACTGCTTCCATTCCGACGTCACTCTTCAATGCTAAGAATATTTTAGGCACAAACTTATATGAGAATCTATAATGAACAAGCGCAGACGAAAGACGCACGCACATGGTGAACTTTCATTTTATTTTTAATGTACAGATGAGGTTGCATGACGAAAGTGTTGTACGTCATGTCCTTCTTCCTTCATGCAATAGCAAAAAAAATTACTCTCGTAAAACTTATCGAAACCATTCTTTCTCGTGAATCAGTCTTTTGCAAGCCTCGACAACTTCTTTTTCTCCTGGGCCATTTTCTGCCTGTTTCGTGCTTCGCTTGAGCAGTGTTGTCTCATGCGCATTCCCACGTAGTAGTGAAGAATTTTGGCCACAGAGTCGTTTTTGTGTTCGCGGCATGGAAACGTGAGGTCGAAGTTTTGAAGAACATGGTCAACGGTTCCCCAAAAAACGTCGTATTCGTCCATGTTCTTGGAGAAGAAGTCTTCTGCACAGCGAATCATGTCGTACAGCCGCGTGTTTGGATGAGTCAACCCACCTCTTGATTTGCAGTTTGTAAGAGATGCTTGTGGCAACGTCGGTGTTGCGACAGAAAGTGATTGTCTGCAGAGTTCACACGGCAGCATTGTTTTCATCCTTCTTGACAGGAATCCTGTGATGTAGTACAAGACCGCATCGACGACTTCAGAGCTTTTTTGGCTATCCTGGACAGCGTCATCCAAGTCCCAATCACCTGTTTCGACAAGTCCGTCTAACTTTGCTTTTAGCTGTTCGAGGTGCGAGGGGTCATTGTCAGCTTTTTGGGAGATTTTGCGGAATTCTGAAAGGTCGAGGGCTGGATTTTCTTCAATAACTTCACAGTTCCCGAACCTCGGTGGTTTGAGCAGGCTGTAGACGGAAAGCATGCGGTACAACTGCAGGAAAGTTGGCATGTCTGGATGGTCATTGTCGCAGGCTGCCTGTCTTGCCTTGCCAAAGAATCTCTCAAGAGGATCCTGATTGAATTTCGCCGTTAGGACATATTTGTAATCGCACTTGCTTAATAGGTACTCGGCTAGCGCAAGCGTAGAAAGCATTGTAACACGGAGGCCTTCCGCAGTTGTTGATGTGAGAAACATTTCCTTCATAATTGCGCCCGACTGGAGCTCCCGTTCCCAGTCATCCAGCCACTGAATTGAGTCTCTAATCACGGTGAGGTCACGGCTGCCATGTCGCACCCCTTCTATAGGATGCCGTCTATTCATGGAGTCAAAAAGGTCGTTCATTCTCTCAGTGAACGCGATTGTTCCTGCAGCTTCTTGCAAATTCAATACTTTCTGATCAGCGTAGAACTTGATACCGGAGCACATTGACCGGCTGAAGACTTGTGTTGCCAGCTTAACGCGCATAAGCTCCATTTTTGAGGGGTATATGGTGTTCCGTTATCTTTGGGCAAACCTTTAGGCCCCCCGCGTTCTTGCAGTCTTCCTTGTACACGGCAGTGTAGAGATCCCATTTCACCCACTGCCCGTTCACCTTGAGAAGACGCTGTTTAAGCAGTCTGTTCCTGATGTACTTGAACAGATGCGGTACATCAGAAAAGGCAAACACCTTGCGATCCTCATTTACGGGGTGCTCAAAAAAATTCTTCGCCTTATCGAGCTTTCCGCTGACGCCCAGGTGCGTCCACATCTTTCTATTTGTCGCCGCTCTGTCACAGACAATCCCATCAACTAGTGCACCAGCGTTTTCTAGCATGACGATCGCCTGAAGGACCAACTGGCTTAGGACTGTCGCTCTAGTAGTTCCCTTTGATGCAAATACACCAATCGGTTGCGCGTAACTGTCCCCGAAGGGGCAGAACATGAACACCAGCGCATGATTTGCCAGCTCGGAACAATGCTCATCTCCCTCACCATAGTCCACGAGACCCGTGTAGGTTATGGTTTTGGAGTTCACACTCTTCCGTTCTCTCACCAGGATTTCGTCAAAGAGGGGCATGCCATGTCTCTCAAACTCCGTTTTGGAATCCAGTTTTCCTTTTAACGCTTCGAAAAAGTTAGTTAGTTAGTTAGTGGTAGATTTTTATGGCGCAAGGGCAACTGAGGCCAAAGAGCGCCAAACACAAGGTTGATGGTCGTCTAAGTTAGTAAGCAGTAAAAGATAAGGATAAAAAACAGTGGTGTATAGGGCCTAAAATAATTGAGTAATGATTACATTTGATGATTATGGGCAAAGCGCATGACATTTACAAGGTCAGGCAGCCTCAGCAACAGTCCTTGTCAGGGCAAGGAGTGCGGAGCGCCTGACATGTGAGATAAAAAATCTCAGCCATTTCCTCAGGAATGAGACAAGGCTGAGTTCAATGGAAATATGAAATCGCACGTAGGAAGCCTACACTCGCTAAAAACTTAAAAACTCTTTTTAATGAAAACATTTGGTAGTCGCCGAGAAAGGACGGGTGCGGAGGTATTTGGTTTCTGTACAGTTCTGGGAAGTGACGTCTCCTATCTGGTTCTAGCCTCTTGCATATGATTAGAACATGGATGACGGACAGTCGATCACCACATTTTGGACAGTGCGGTGCTGGAGAACTGTTTAGCAGATGTGAATGTGTTGCATGTGTGTGTCCTATTCTAACCCTGCATAGTGCAACCTCTTTATGTCTGTCGCGTTTATCGGTAGCATATCTTCCTATTAATGGCTTTATTGTGTGCAGTTTGTTTTCAGTTGCTCCATCCCATTCTTCTTGCCATTGCCTACGGATTCTGTTTCTAATCTGTGGCCTGAGGTCCTCGTAGGGTATATTATCTATGTCAATAGAATTACGGAGAGCAGCTGACTGCGCAAGTCTGTCAGCTACCTCATTTCCAGCTATGTTGCAGTGCCCCGGTACCCAGCACAGTGTGATTTTAAGTTTAGATTTGTGAGCCGACATGAGACATTTTAGAAGGAAATTAGTTATTGGATTTTTATGCTTTTTACCGGATGACAACGCAGTCACTGCACTGAGGGAGTCTGTATATATGATGGAGGCTGGTTGTTTATTCTGTAGGATGTGCTTTACGGCTAGGAGGATGCCACAGCATTCTGCAGTAAATATGCTTGTATGTTCGTTCATTGTTTTCGATTCGGAGAATTGTGGGCCATGTGCGGCACATGCGACAGCTGAAGACTTAGAGGCGTCAGTGTAATACTCTGCACACCTGTATTTTGCCTGCAAGTACATAAAGTGCTGATTTATTGCGAGCGGATTCCCATGTTTGCCCACCTCAAGAAATGACATATCACAGTGAACAGCGTGTATTTCCCAGGGCGCAATGGCGTCTTTGTGATGATGATTGTTGGAGTTTAGTGGCGCAAGGGCCAGGTATGGCCAAAGAGCGCCATGACAGTATTAGTTCGCGCCAAGACGATGGTAATGGCTTGTTAGTGGTAGATGAATAGGGAATTATATGAACATTAGATGTGGCATGGCTGTAAAGGGGCCTAAAATCAGTCGCTGTAAAGTGCGTAAAATCTATAAGTAATAAGATTATGCAATGAGTGATTATGTGTACTATGGACATGAACAATGCATTGCGAAAGAATGATACGAGTTACAAATAATTAAAGATACAAGAATTGGCCAGAGGCACAAGTGCCTAAACAGAGCCCTTGAAACACAAGGGCCTGGAGGCATGTGCAGTTAAAAAACTATCGCAGCAACATCCTCTAGAGAGAGGATGCACTACGAACTTATTGGGCTAGTAACATGTAGCACAACATCTTTCAAGAAAGCAAGGACTGCGTTGGTGCTGAAAAGTGGTTCTTTACCGAGAAACATAGCGGGATGCAGAGGAACACAATAGCGATATGCGAGAGGAAAATGTTTCTTTCTTTCTATTTCGGCTTCCCGACACTCCAAGAGGACGTGGAGGACGGTGAGCCTGTCGCCACATCTACCACATGTTGGAGGATCATTTCCATTCAATAGAAAATTGTGAGTACCATATGTGTGTCCTATTCTGAGACGACAGAATAGGACATCAGTACGTCGTGTTTTAGTTGTACAGGGCCAGAAACCTAACTGTGGCTTAATCAAGTGGAGCTTATTAGTTGTTTCAGCGTCCCACAGACGCTGCCAGTGGCCTCGCAGTTTCCTTCGCAAAAAAGGCTTCAGATCTGTGGAGGAGATAGCAGCGGCAGGATTAATAGCTTGTGATGTAGTTGATGTGGCCAACTGGTCTGCTAGCACATTGCCCTCGATGCCTCTATGGCCAGGCACCCAGCATATTATTACATGTCTACGAGATTGGTAAATGTTACACAAGAGTGAGTAAAGCTCGATAACAACAGGATTCTTATGCTTTTGTAAAGATGTTAGCGCTTTTACAAGACTCAACGAGTCTGTGAATATTATTGCCTTTTGTAGTTTCAATTTCTCTATATGCTTCACCGCAGACAGTACTGCATAGGCTTCTGCGGTGAAAATGCTTGTTAGGGGGTTTAATACGTCGGATTTTGAAAAAGAGGGGCCAACCGCGGCGTAAGATACGCCAGCATGGGACTTGGATGCGTCGGTATAGAATTCCGAGCACGAGTACTTCGATTGAAGTTCGCGGAAATGCATTGCAATTTCGAGGTCGGGAGCATGCTTTGTGACCTCTACAAAGGATAGATCACATTCTATCACCTGCCACTCCCAGGGCGGTGACAGCTTAGCTGGAGGCATTAGGCGATGTTCTAGAAGTGGGACATCCATCTCTTCGCTAAGTTCTCTTAGACGCAGTGAGAAAGGCCGCCTCATAGAGGGTCGATTATAGAAAAGCGTTGAACACTTCAAATTATTAAGGGTTGTAAAACAAGGATGTTCCCGATCGGAGTGCACTTTGAGAAAATAGGTGAAGCTGATGTATGTTCTCTGGAGGTGGAGTGACCACTCATTCGATTCTACGTATAAACTTTCGACGGGGCTTGTTCTGAATGCGCCAGTGGCCAGGCGGATACCTAGATGGTGGACAGGATCTAGCATTTTTAGCGCGCTAGGGGCGGCAGAGTGATATACTACGGCACCATAGTCCAATCGTGACCGAATGAGGCTCTTGTGAAGATTCATTAAACACTTCCTGTCGGTGCCCCAGGATGTGTGAGATAAAATTTTCAGTAAGTTCATTGTTCTTAGGCATTTCGCCTTGAGATGTTTTATGTGGTTGATGAAAGTAAGCTTACAGTCAAGTATGATGCCTAAAAATTTGTGATCTTTGTTTATAGGTATTTGTTGTCCATACATTTCGATAGTGGGATCTGCAACGAGACCTTTCTTCCTGGTGAAAAGAACACAAGAACTTTTGTGGGGGTTTATTTTGAACCCGTTTTCGTCTGCCCACTTTGACACTTTGTTCAACCCCTGCTGTACCTGTCTCTCGCACACTGCGAGGTTACAGGACTTGAATCCTATTTGTATATCGTCCACATAGGTGGAATAAAAAATAGCGGGAGGTAACGAAGCACGATGCGTGTTCATTTTAACGATAAAGAGTGTGCAGCTGAGCACGCCTCCCTGGGGTACACCAGTTTCCTGCACAAAAGGTCGTGATAGAACATTGCCAACTCGAACACGGAATGTGCGATTCAGCAGATAACTCTCAATCACATTTAACATATTACCACGTATACCAAAGTGGGAGAGGTCTTTCAGTATTCCAAACCACCACCATGTGGTGTCATAGGCCTTTTCCATGTCTAGGAATACAGACAGAAAGAACTGCTTGTGAACAAAAGCTTCGCGTATCTGCGCCTCGATACGTATCAAATGGTCAGTGGTGGATCGACCCTCGCGAAAGCCGCACTGGTATGGGTCAAGCAGTTTGTTTGATTCAAGGAAATGTAATAGGCGACGGTTTATCATTTTTTCGAAGACTTTGCAGAGACAGCTTGTTAGCGCTATCGGCCGATAACTCGATACAGACGATGGATCCTTCCCCTGCTTCAGGATAGGGATCACTATGGCCTCTTTCCAGGCAGAGGGGATCTCGCCGGAAGTCCATATAGAGTTATACAGACAGAGAAGGGTTTTCTTCGTTTCAGAGGGCAGGTTCTTCAACATTTCATATAATATGCGGTCAGGGCCTGGGGCAGATTGGTTGCAACAGGCAAGTGATGTCTGAAGCTCTGCCAAAGAGAAAGGCAAGTTATAAGGCTCGTTCCCGGTGCTCTTTCGGTCTAGTTTTTGTTTTTCTATTGCTGCTTTGTGTTTTGTAAATTCTGGGGAATAGTGCAATGAACTGGACACATGTTCAAAATGTGCACCCAGGTGGTTCGCTTGCTCTTCCAAGCTGTCGCCCTGTGTGTTTACCAAAGGGAGTGAATATGTTTGTCGTCCTCTCACCTTGTTAACCCTGTTCCAGACTTTGGCCTCGTCTGTATACGAGTGTATACCTGATAAAAACTTCTGCCAGCTCTCTCTTCTGGCCTGTCGGCGCGTTCTCCTGCCTTCGGACTTTACCTTCTTAAAATTGATAAGATTCTCCGCAGTAGGATAATTGCGAAGCTGCCTCCATGCTCTGTTCTGCTGCCTACGTGCGTTCCGGCATTGTTCATTCCACCACGGAACACGGCGTTTGCTAGAAAGACCACTTGTTTGGGGGATACACTTAGAAGCTGCATCTATTATGAAATTTGTAAAATACTCGATGGCACCGTCAATTCCGAGCGATGAAATGTCAGCCCACGAGAGCTTACTGGTAAGTGCTTGGAATTTTTCCCAGTCCGCTGCATTGACCTTCCACCGGGGAGCATGTGGTGGAGATTCGTATTGTCTTGGCGCTCTCAGCAGTATTGGGAAATGGTCGCTCCCGTAAGGGTTTTTTATAACTTCCCATTCAAGTTCAGGTAATATGGATGGAGAAGCTATGCTGAGGTCTATAGAGGAAAAGGTTTTGTTTGCAAGACAATAATATGTCGGTTCTTTTTTGTTAAGCAGACAAGCACCGGATGAGAAAAGAAAATCTTGAATTAGACGGCCTCGCGCATCGATGCGAGCGTCGCCCCACAGACTGTTGTGTGCATTGAGATCGCCAAGAACAAGATAGGGCTCGGGCAATTCGTCTATCAAGGACTGAAATTCGTGTTTGTGTAAGCGGTAATGTGGGGGTATGTATAGCGAGCAAATGGTGATGAGTTTGTTAAGGAGAACCAGTCGAACTGCCACTGCTTCAAGGGGTGTTTGCAGCTGCAAACGTTGACATGCTATGCTTTTGTGAGTCATAATGGCAACGCCGCCTGATGATGCGAGACCATCATCGCGATCTTTACGAAACGTAACATACTGTCGAAGAAAGTTTGTATGTGTCGATTTTAAATGAGTTTCCTGTACACACAGCACTTTTGGATTGTGTTTGTGGAGAAGTTCTTGCACATCATCGAGGTTCCTAAGAAGGCCTCTGATGTTCCATTGTATAATTTGTGTGGCCATACTGAAAGTAAATGGGTGCTGTGTGTACTAAAAACAAAAAGGAAGTGTTGCATTAGATTACAGAGCCCTTTCCAGGCCCTGTAACGCGGGATTTGTCTTTTCTGAAGCGGTCGAGGGAACCTCGCCGCTCCTTAGGCGCATGGTGCGCCGTCGGGGTGGGTGTGGTGTCCATTGCCTCTTGTGAGGCGCCGGACACGCGCTCTTGCGAGCGAGAAGTTTCACGAGAAAGTCTCGCCGCGAAGGACGAGACATTTGCGCCCACCAGCCCGGATGTCGATGGGGCTGCCTTTGGGCCTGAGCTGCGCCGGCTGTTGCCAGCACCAGCAGGGGCCGGTGAGGGTGAGGCAGCCTTGACTGCACCCACCGTGGGAGCTGCTGGCGGGCCTGCGGGTTCGCTACGCGAAGCGCAGGCTGCCACCGAGGACTGTTGTGGTGCCGGCAACCCTAGGGTAACCGGGCCTGTTCGCTGGTTGGGTGGAGTAGACTTAGCTCCTTCCACCCTGGGGGCAGGAGCCACAAGCGACAGCTCGCTGCGCGCGAGCTGGGCAGGTGGCAGTAGCCGCTGCGACGCTGCCCCTTGACGCGCCGCATCAGCATATGTGGTAGTGTGGAATGGTGAGCACCTTTTACGTGCTTCCCTGAACGATATGTTCTCGCGCACTTTGAGAGTGATAATTTCTTTTTCTTTTTTCCAGTTAGGACAGGATCTGGAGTAAGCTGGATGTTCACCATCACAGTTTACACAGTGTGGTGTCGCTTCGCAGTTATCTGAGGCGTGACCTTGGACTCCACATTTCGCGCATGTAAGTCTACCACGACAGCTCTGCGAGCCGTGGCCAAATCTTTGACATTGGAAACATCGTCTTGGATTAGGTATGTATGGTCTGACAGCTATCTTAGTGTATCCGGTTTCTATTGTTTGTGGCAGATCGCAAGTGGCAAAGGTCAGGATCAGGTGTTTTGTAGGAATTTCTTTATTGTCTCGTCGGATAATGATACGCTGTACGTTGGTTACATTTTGCTCTTTCCAGCCCTCCAATAGTTCGGTTTCGGACAAGTCAATGAGATCTGCATCAGAAACTACTCCGCGTGCTGTATTCATAGAACGGTGAGGTGAAACGGTAACAGGAATGTCTCCAAATGCCACAAGCTTGTTGAGTTTATTGTGCTGCTCTTTATCACGGATCTCAAGCAGGAGGTCCCCGCTCGCCATTTTGGTGACTTTGTAACTTGGGCCAAGGGCGTCAGTCAAGCCTTTTGCGACTAGAAAAGGGGATACGGTTCTTGCTGGTTTTTCGGTCTTCTCACTGTGAACTACTTGGTAACGGGGGAAAATTTCTCTTGGTCTGAATAAGCTTAATAGTTCTTCGGTGCGTCCCCTCTTGGGAGGGTGACGATCAAGTAAACGGGGAAATGCAGGCGTTCCCATACTGGTTTGGTTTATTTCGGCAGCAATGGCGGCCACCCACCACGGAGCCCAACTAGGGGACGCTGCAGCACTTAACGCGTAAGGCTGCAGGCGCCAACCGTACATTGCCACTATAACCTAATATATTATACCCAAGGGAGGGCACATACACAAGGTTAACCCAAGCCGCCTGTGAAAATTAGGAAGTGACGGAAAAGAAGAGATGATAGGAGAGTAAAAGAAAGGAGATAGGAAAGCAAAAGGTTGGAGAGGGGGACAGGAAAAGGCGACCACCGGTTTCCCCCGGGTGGGTCAGTCCGGGGGTATCGTCTACGTGAAGCAGAGGCCAAAGAGGTGTGTTGCCTCCGCCGAGGGGCCGTAGAGGTCCAAACACCCGGCATCGGCTCAACCCCCAGGATCCCCTTTTCCCCGGACACGGCTAAGCCGCGCACGGCTACACGCGGGAGGGTCCAACCCTCATGTGCTCGGGTACGTGGTGTCGCAACGCACCAAACGCCTGCTTACGCAGACGCCCCTGCGGGGGGCGTCTTTGTGGGACACCACCTGGAGGTTGGAGGCCGGTATCTGCAGGCTTTCAATGTGTGACGCGACTCTAACGGGATATGGTGGCGTTGCAGATGGTCGTCTCAAGAACAACTGGGTGTTGCTTGTGTCCTGCAAGAGTTCACCAGATGGATGCTCTGCATGAGAGAGCACCTTAGTGGCATACACTATGCTTGTGTACTGCCTTCGTCGTTCTAGTGACCATCTGTTCGCCTCAACATACAGGCTGGCTATTGGGCTAGTTCTGAAAGCACCAGTGGCCAGACGGAGCCCAAGGTGGTACACGGGGTCAAGCATCTTTAGCGCAGACTTTGATGCTGATTCGTACACTACCGAGCCATAGTCAATACGTGATAGGACAACGCTATTCAGAAGGTTCAGCAGACAGTCACGGTCTGTACCCCATGACTGATGGGAAAGGATCTTTAGTAAGTTCAATGCTTTCAAGCATTTCAATCGCAACTGCTTGATATGTGGAACAAAGGTGAGCTTTTTATCTACCACAACGCCTAGGAATTTGTGATCTTGTTTAACGGCTATGGTCTGCCCGTTCAGTGTGATGTTGGGGTCTGTCCTAATGCCACGCTGCTGAGAAAAAGGTAAACAGACGGTTTTGCCACAGTTGAATTTAAACCCATTTTCGTCTGCCCAGCTTGAGAGTTTATTTACCCCCAACTGAATTTGCCGTTCACAGATGGCCAAGTTGCAGGATTTGAAACTGATCTGGACATCGTCAACGTAAACAGAGTAAGAGATAGTTTTGGGCAACACACTTCTTAGAGAGTTCATTTTAACTATGAAAAGCGTGCAGCTGAGAACGCCACCTTGGGGAACGCCATTCTCCTGTATGAACCGCTTCGATAGAGCATTTCCAAGACGAACCACGAAGGTGCGTTCGGAGAGGTAGCTTTCTATAGTATTGAGCATGTTTCCCGAGACTCCAAGAGAATGCAGATCACGGAGAATGCCATAACGCCAGGTCGTGTCATAAGCTTTTTCCAGGTCAAAGAATACAGAAAGACAATGTTGTTTGTGGATAAAGGCATCCCTGACATAAGATTCAAATGCTACAAGCTGGTCAGTTGTCGACCGACCAGGCCTGAATCCAGCTTGACGTTGGTCAAGAAGGCCGTTATATTCAAGGAAATAAACGAGGCGGCGGTTTATCATTTTTTCAAACACCTTGCACAAGCAACTAGTCAAGGCAATGGGCCTGTAACTTGCTGCAAGCGTGGCTTCCTTTCCTTGTTTGAGGATTGGTATGATAACAGCCTCTTTCCAGGCTTTGGGTAGGCGCCCAAAGGACCATATCTTATTAAACAGAAAGAGGATGCTTATAAGGGTGTGTTCATGTATGTGCTTGAGCATGCCATAAGTAATCCTGTCTGGGCCTGCTGCTGAGTTGCCACATGTTCCCAGAGCCGCCTTCAATTCCTCCATAGTGAAAGGGCTATTGTACCCTCCTGTGGATGGCCTTTTATCACGGATAGGTTTCCGCTCCTCCGCTAGCTTGTGTCGCATGAAGGAGTCTGTATAATGTGCTGAGCTGAAAATATATTCAAAGTGTTGACCTATTGCATCTGCTTGGTGTTCCGGTGTATCACCAGCAGTGCTGACCAGAGGCACTGGGTGAGCACTGCGCCCTTGAAGTGCTCTAAGTCTGTTGTACACTTTATGTGTATCTGTGTAGGAGTTTACAGATGAGAGGAATGACTGCCAGCTTTCCCGTTTGGATGCACGTTGGATACGCCTGCCATTCGCTTTAGCACGCTTGAAGTCTGTTAAATTGTTAACTGTAGGATACCTGAGGAATTTCGACCATGCTTTGTTTTGGTTCTCACGGGCATTCTTGCACTCCGCATTCCACCATGGCCTACGTTTGTTTTGTGTCTTATTTGATGTCTGTGGGATTGACTTCTGTGCGGCTTCTATAATATGCAGAGTGATCATGGATTGTAATTCGTCTATCCCTAGGTCTACGATTGGAGAACTGGGCAGTTTTGAGAGTTCTCGGAACTTCTTCCAATCAGCAGCCTGTTCTTTAAATTTCCTATGATTATTTACAACCATATTTATGTTTCCTGTGTGTTTTAAGCAAACAGGAAAATGGTCGCTTCCGTACAGATTATCGATAACAGCCCACTCAGTGGTTGCCAAGAGCACCGGAGAGCCAATAGCAAGGTCTATTGCTGTGTATGAGTTGTGTGCTAAATTAAGATATGTTGGGTCTTTTTTATTAAATATACAGGAACCGGAGGACAATAGAAATTTTTCGATTAGTGCACCTCGGGAATCAACTCTTGAACATCCCCATAGTGGGTGGTGTGCATTGAAATCTCCAACCAACATGAATGGATCCGGGAGCTGGTCAATAAGTTTTTCAAATTCTTGGACGGATAGGTGATGGTCCGGAGGAATATATAGGGAGCATACAGTTATTATTCTACCAAAAGTTAGAGCCCGTATTGCCACTGCCTCTAAATCAGTAACTAGTGTGATACTCTGACAGGGAATTGTGTTCTGCACAACAATAGCGACGCCACCCGATGAGTGGGCAGTGCC
Organism: Dermacentor silvarum; assembly: GCF_013339745.2. Taxonomy (NCBI): domain Eukaryota; kingdom Metazoa; phylum Arthropoda; class Arachnida; order Ixodida; family Ixodidae; genus Dermacentor; species Dermacentor silvarum. The sequence goes on from NC_051157.2 coordinate 232,791,968, forward strand.
TTGCCTGTCTTTCCGGTATACTGCATATTCTTTGAGAAAGTTTGTGCGTGTTGGGTTTAAGTTTGTTTCCTGGAGGCAAAGTATGTTTGGTTGGTATTGTGCAAGTATTTCATATATGTCATCCAGATTCCTGAGTAGCCCTCGGCAGTTCCAGTGTATAATGCTCTCAGCAGCCATTTTTGCGAGTGATAAGGGGACGAGTTATTCAAGTGTCACCGCCTTTGTTAGGCGGCTTGACTGGCGGATGTTTTTTTCTGTTTGAGGCGGTCTAGAAAACTCCGCCTCTCTTTGGGGGACTCTCTCAGCGTCGGAGACACCGAGGATCCCGGGGTCACTTCCATTGCTTCCGGCGGAGACTCGGAAGCGGATGAGGGTTTGTCAAGAAGGGTAGACTCCCTCTCAGTTGTCTGTGTTGTTCCAGAGGAGTGTGAGAAGTTGACCTCTGGAACTTGGAAGGTTGGTGCAGCCGATGGCTGCTTGCTGGGGGGCCGAGAAAGGCGCGCATCAGCAAAGCTGTACTGCGTGCCCACCGTAACTAGACGCCGCCCGGCCCCCCGGCGCGCTGCGTCAACGTAGGATCTTGCGGAGAGAAGCGAGAGCTTCTTCCGGGCTTCAGGGAATGTTATGTTTTCGGTTACCTTGATTTGAATTATTTTTTTCTCATTTTGGAACATTTCACAGGTTCGCGAGTACGCAGCGTGCGGCCCATGACAGTTGGGACATTCTGTTTGAGTGGAACTGCAACTTTCGGTTGGATGCTCGTGAGCACCACACTTTGCACAGGTGAGTTTTCCGCGACATGTGTTGGATCCGTGTCCGTACTTCTGGCACTTGAAGCATCTTCTCGGGTTTGGGACATAGGGGCGGACTTTGCAGTGAATAAACTCTGCTTTCACAGCGTCTGGTAGACGGGAACGATTAAACGTCAAGACGATATGGGGTGTCACTACATCTTCACCGTTTCGCCTTATGGTGATGCGGCGTAGGGCGATGACACCTTGATCTCTGAAGCCATCGAGGAGGTCAGATTCTGTTTCGCGGATCAGATCACGTTCTGATATGACGCCTTGAACTGTGTTTAGACTGCGATGGGGGGTAACGGACACCTGTAAGTGGGCGAACTGCTTTTGCTTGAGGAGGATGTCGGAATGATTCAAGCAAAAGCAGTTCTTTGACACTTCAACAAGAAGATCACCGGATGACAGTTTCTTTGCTTCATAGTTTTTGCCTATCAGCTTCTCAAGGGTCCTAGCGATAACAAAACGGACATTGCAGCAACAGAGTCATTGTCTACAAGAGAGTGTATAATCAGGAAGCGTGTGAAGTGATCACATTGAGTTCGAGTTTTGTCTAACATGTCTTCGGTGCGGCCCCTTTTCAGGGACCGATCGGGTTTTTTGGAAGAAAAAGTACTCATGCGATATGGATATACCGACGGTTCCTAGAATGTCACCTGTGTTTCACCGTCTTATTCACAGGAAGGTCCCGGGGCTCGTCGCCTGGTACACAGACGAAGAGCCCATCGGCCGGAGCTTGACCATGGCCCCGACCGCCACCGTTCATGGTTTCTACCCTTCACCTCAAAACCTTTCGCCACGGTGCGGATGACAGCTTCGGTATGGGGGCTAAGGGTCCGTGGTGGCGCCAAGCACCATCACCTTGATACTCAAGGTGCCCTTGCGGGACGCTTCGAAAAAATCGGCATCGAAACCGCATTGCATTCCAACCATGGCGAGATACTTTCTGATTGTTTTCACACTGGGCAGAGGTAGAATGTTGTTTTCGCGCAGAAATCTGTAACCGGATGACGTCCGAATGTGTAGAAGAAGACAGAGCAACAACCAATCTTGATGGTAACGCATTCCTCGCTTCGACGCAGCCTTTGCAGCTTTCACACATTCCTTCAGCAGCATACAATCCGTCTCTGGAAAGGATGCCTTTCGCATCAAGTCATCCAAACTGTTCTCGTTCACTTCTCTCAATTGTTTTTTTTTTTGCATTTGACTAGGTCAGCTTCGAGAGCTTCTTCCCAGAAGTCTTTTCTTAGAGCGATAGAAGGCAATATACCGACTTCGCAAGGCCTCAATTTTGCTTTTCCTTGATGGACTCAACGGTAGTCGTATTCGTGTCGTCTGCCTGCACTTTTGCTTTCGAATTCGGTGAACCCGTAGTGTGTTGGACAACGTCTTGCACGCGCCGCACTGATCTTCTGAACTATCAAGAAGAATGGCACACCTTCTATGCCGCCAAAATCCGGTCGCGTTGACGGAGCTACATTCTACTTTGATCCCAGGAAACTTTTCCTGTGTTGGACCGCCGCGGCATACAAGTTTCTTGTGGAAGACCTCGAGCATTTGCGTGACGTCAGTAGCATGCTGGGTTCCTGCGCAAGCGTTCACTATTCTGCTGCTGACCTCTCGCTGTAGCACGCACTCTGTCATCTTCACACCTTCTTTGCACATTGTGAACTCGAGGCTCTTATTTACGAAAATCGGTGTTGTCGGTGATGCCTTCTTCATGCTGGATGAAGCAGATGCTCGGAGCTCCTTCCACGACGTCTTGTCGGCTCCAAGCAGCGCTGGGCATGACGATTTCTTGTTGTCCTATGAACTTGTCCAAGACGCACATCTGAGATGAATTAAGTTGCGAAGACTCCATTCCCGGCCAAGGCGGCCAAGGTTCCCGGCCAAGGCGGCCAAGATTCCCGGCCAAGGCGGCCGCATTTCGATCAAGGTGAAATGCAGGAACACCCGTGTGCTTAGATTTAGGTATACGTTATTGAACCCGAGGTGGCCAAAATTATTCGGGAGTCCCCCACTACGTCATGCCTCCCAATCATATAGTGATTTTAGCACGTAAAACCCCAGCAATTATTAGAGTTTTAGAATAGGGGCCTCACCCCAAAGAAATAGCGTAGAAGCCACTGCGCATGCACAGGACGCAAACTGTGTTTGGGTTTTGCGTCGCGCGCGCTATTTTATCGATTTAGCGGGAGCCCCAAAAGCTGCCCCAAAAGCTTTCGTCAACAAACATGGCGGCGCCCATCGAAGCGATGGCTCTAAACTAGCACCCCACTGGGCTTGATTCGTGGTAACGCGTGAAGTTCGTAAGCTAGAGAAGTGTTTGACAGTTATCGATTTCCCTCAACTAACATGTGTAATGAAGATTGATTCATTAGACGCCGCTGATTCCGAATTCAACAGTCGATTTCATGGCTCGTAGGCCTAACACGGATTGACTTGGCTGGGTGAAGGTACGTAAAGTTGGTTACTCAAAACTAAGCGCAACAAGTTGCTTGCTGCTAATAGAATAAGTTCTAAATTGTAATTAAACACGAAAATCTAAATTACTCTTCTTATCATGAAATGGTATATTTTGTTTAATTATTTTTATGCCCCAACCCTAACACCCGCAAAGCTCTTTGGGGCCCCTAACTTTGGGGACCCGTATTCTAAAACTTTATTCACATCAACATGGTTTGCTTTTTGACAGTAACCGGTTTTTACAGCATAACCACTGTTGTCAATGTGTTGTTTACCTTTGCTCTTTGTGCGCCGTCGCGGCTTTTACCATTTCGAGCGAGTTACGTTCGGAACGTGCTCGTCGCCGAAAACGACTGCGCGCTTCTTACACTGGTGTGACGTTTGCGCAGTAATCTTTTAAAGCTTCGCTTACACCGATTCAGACAGCGAGTGGCATCTGTTGTCTGACACCATATTTTAACGCATGTTCTCGCCGGGCTAGAGACCCAAGATAGCGGCCAGGTTGATGTAAATGGACAGTATATAGAGCATGTACCAACTAACCCGGCCCAAGCTAATTGAAAAAAAAAACCAAACAAACTAGAAAACAAGATAGGGGGATGAGACAAATAACACGAGATATCATAGCACGAAAGGCTTGTTCTAGCTCATAAAAAAGGAAGCCGTGAGCAGGTAGCAGATCGCTGGACAGCTGAACTTCTACGCCGTAGGCAGATATGACGTGAGAGTTCGACGATGCTAAACATTATTTTGCGTTCACGACGTCTAAAAAGCAGAGTTCGTAGGTAATATTACTGTAAATAACTAAACATAATAACTTAGTACTATCTGTCATAAAATAAAAGCACTGATCTTGCCCTCTGCAGCGATTCGCTGGAACTTAAGAGCTTCCGGGTCCAACCAAAAAGGGTTCTGTGCAAGCACGATGTTGCTGTTGTTGTCAAGGGCGTCGCGACCGTCACGGCGGCACGGAAATTTTGTTACGACAGGTTGTGCCAAAAAAGGATTGCCGTAATCCAATTTGAAGATGTATGCACAAATAAAACTGCAAATAAAAATGGCTATATTTGGCTACGAAATATTTTGCACGTTTTTCGTGTTTGGCTACATTTGGGCTACAACTTATCTAGCTATTGGCTACGCCGCCTCGTCAGACCTGGCAATACTGGGCGCGAGCCCACGCTTCCAACCGCACTGGGTCACTAGGAGCTTTGAAGGTAATTACATTCTCCTTGCAGGACGCGTACCCACTGCTGCAGTTCGGCACGAAACATTTGCGACCCATCCTGAAGAACCACTGGTCGAAATCTGCAAAGCACTCTCCTTTGTCGCGGCGTGAAAAGCGCGCGCAAACATCGGAGTCGGCGCCGCCGGCGAAACGCGCGGAAGCCACTGAGAGCGCTAAAGAGAAAGAAAACCAGCAAATCGCGATGGGATGCGCGAACTTATGGGGAACTCTCCCTCCCAAGGCCACCTACGCATGCGCGCGCGCAATATGCGAGCGAGGAGCGAGGGGCGCGTGCATGCGGCGGCAGACGTCGTCTGCTCAGGGCCCACTATTAGCAGTTCGTTTCAAGCGCTGTACGGCCTATAATTCTGGCAGTATCGATTAGTGACTGCAGCTAAAATATCTGTCATATCTACCGATTGATGTTACAGACAGAAATCTTAGAAATTTTAGAATGTACGAGGCGCTATCACGATTTTTAAGCGTCCCGTCCATAGAAGAGTATGTAAAAGATGGCAACACGCCGAAAGCGTCATCTGTCGTGCTTCGGCGTAAACCGCATTCCGCCGTGACGCTATCGCGCCGCCCTCGCGCGCTGCCGCCGCCTAGAGATTCTCCCCCTCAAATACTTCTTTCTCCGTGGCACAGGGCCAGAAACCTAACTGTGGGTTAATGAAGTGGAGCTTATTATTTGTTTCAGCGTCCACAACACAATAGCTCGACTCATGACAGAAATTGCCGAGATTAAGAGGGGCAGCAATAGGAAACCGGCCATGGCAGACAAGCAACCTGCCACTCCGCAGCCAATGGAAGTCGCCATGGCGGAGAAGAACGATACGGATAATCAACCGGCCGCTCCCCAGCCAATTGAAGTCCCCATGGTTGAGACGAGCGATACGGAGAGGCCAGCTAAAAAGAGGGCAATCACTAATGAGCCAGAAAGAGCATCAGGTAGGGCCAAATCTGAGATTCGCGAGATGCTCTCCGCTCTCCGTGACAGCATTAAAGAGATAAATGAGAAGTTCTCGCTCTTCCAAAGCAACATGGCTTCCATGGAGGAGCGCACTAATAAGCGCATCAGCAAAATTGAATCCTTCTTGGAAAACGTCGTAGCACCTGTGCTGGTACCTAAAGCTCCTACGCCCCCAACAACAGCATCGACTATTAACAGCACGGGGGCAATCGGGCCTCCGAAGGCTAGCACAGCAGCTCCACAGCAATACGATGGCCACTCAAACTAGCTCATTCAGGATGTGGCAATGGAATTGCAGGGGTTTCCTTCCCAAGAGGGCTCCCCTGCAGCAATATATTCGATCACACACAGAGAAGCCACATGTCATCCTTATACAAGAAACACTCACATCTAACGTCACGCTGTCCGGCTAAGGCCCGTAGCGAAGCACGAAGAAGGACGGGGGGTCGCTGTACTGATTAGCAACAAGCTGACCCACATCACTCACGACCTTAGGATGACCGCAAGTAAAGTGGAATATATAATGATAGAAATCATCCCAAGTCCAGCGAACCGCGCCAGTATATTCATCCTAAATGTATACAGTAGTCCCAAAAACCCAAGACATCGCTTCAAAGCCCTAATCACCAAGGCCACGCAACTAGCGCGAGACTCCCCTTTGATCGTAGCTGGTGACTTCAACGCCCCCTACCACACCTGGGGCTACCCATACAACACTAACAAGGGCGAGGACCTCTGGCGTGAGGCTCTAAACCTAAACTTGATGCTAGTCACGGACCCGGCATTCCCCACCAGATGCGGGACCTCGTCGAGCCGTGACACGACACCGGATCTCACCTTTGTCAGGAGCATCGCAGCGGTTAAGTGGACGAACCTCGGGGTAGGCTTTGGTAGCGACCATTATATCTTGGCCACACACCTCCAGGTCGAGCAGAAGAGACAGCGCATGTTCCAGTACACAGACTGGGACAAGTTTCGCAAGATTAGGGAAGAGCGAACGGAGAGTGAGGGCAAGCCTAGCCTCGAACAATGGGTGGCACAGGTTAGAGACGACATCAAAGCTACCACAAAAGAGGTTTGTACCGACCTCCCGGTGGAAAAGATGGACAGTCGTCTGGCTCACCTGTTGGAGGCCAAGCAGTCCCTCCTCGCGAGGTGGAAGGGACAAAGGCTCAACCGCAGGCTCAGAAAAAAGATCGCAGAAATCAACAGAACTATAGAGGAACACTGCAGAGCCCTCTCTAAACAGCAATGGGATGAGGTGTGCAACTCGATCGACGGGCAGATGCGTAACGGGGGAACCTGGAACCTCCTAAAGCATCTCCTCGACGAGACGAACACTAAAACCAACCAACACAACACACTGGCGCGCACCCTACACGCAGCCAAGCGGGAATATTCGAGCGAGGAAATTTTATCCAGACTCGTGAAGAAATACCTGTCTGTCGCATCGGGCCCTACACCACCTTCACCTGACTACGACGGCTCCGGGAACCCTGAACTTGACGCAGAATTCGGGATTGAGGAGATCAGGCAGGCGCTCCACGCCCTCAACGGCAGATCGGCTCCGGGTCCGGACAAGATCACGAACAAAACTCTACGAAACCTGGACGACAAGTCCATCGAATTCCTAAAGGACATCATTAACCAAGCATGGAGCAGTGGTATAGTTCCGGAAATGTGGAAATCGGCCAACACCATTCTCATCCCCAAGCCAGGCAAGCCGCCCAGCCTCGATAACCTCCGCCCAATTTCGCTCACATCGTGCGTGGGGAAGGTTGCTGAACACGCAATCCTAAACAGGCTTTCTCGCTACCTGGAGGAGCACGACATTTACCCATACAACATGATCGGCTTCAGGGCTGGACTATCGACGCAGGACGCGATGAAGCTCATCAAGCATCACATTATTGACTCTAATACGCGGGACACGAGAGCCATACTAGGTCTAGATCTGGAAAAGGCCTTTGACAACATTCTTCACTCGTTCGTTTTAGACACAATCTCGAGCCTTAACCTGGGGAAGCACTTCCATTCCTACACGAAATCTTTTCTGTCAGACAGAGAAGCCACCCTAAAGATCGGGGACCTGACTTCAGACATGATCAAGCTGGGGTCTAAGGGGACGCCACAAGGGGCAGTCATATCCCCAACCCTCTTTAACCTCGCCATGATTGGTCTATCCAGGAAACTCTCTGCTATCGACGGTATCAGTCATACCATATACGCAGACGACGTTACCATCTGGTGTACGGGAGGTAGTGATGGACAGGTAGAGACGGCCCTGCAAGAGGCGATTGATGCTACCGTGAGATACCTCGTGTCCACGGGCCTTCGGTGCTCACCTCACAAGTCGGAACTGCTACTATATCGACCCAAGCGCAGAGGCCCCAAACCAAAGGGATGGAAGCCACTCGCCGAATGCGACATCAAACTACGGACAAACGACGGAGGCTATATTCCGAGGGTGGATGCCATCCGGATTCTCGGCATGATGGTCGAGTCGAGTGGCTCTAACAACCAGACAGTGCTGCGTCTCACTAAGAAGACGGACAATGCCATCAGATTAATAAGAAGAGTGGCCAACCGGCAGCAAGGCCTCGGAGAAGACAACCTCGTGAGATTGGTGCATGCGTTCGTAATGTGTCATTTCACTTACGTCGCGGCCATGCACAACTGGCAAAGATCGGAGCGGGATAAGCTGAACGCATTAATCAGGAAGGCAATCAAGAGAGCCCTCGGCCTCCCCATATACACACACACGGAAAGCTTACTTCAACTCGGCATGCATAACACGCTCGAGGAATTGGCGGAAGCGCAGGAGAGGGCCCAGTTCGTCAGGCTATCTACCACACAAGCTGGAAGACACATCCTGCAGGAGCTGGGCGTTCCCCCCACAGTAGTCAAAACAAGGTTCTGCAGCATCCCTCGAGAGCAGCGGGACCGCATCACTGTCGCCCCGATCCCACGAAACGTCCATCCGGAACACAACGTGGGAAGACGTCGGGCGCGCGCGAAGGCCCTCCTGGAAAAGGCTCGGGAACGGGCTTCGGAGAACAGTTTTGTAGACGCAGCTCGCTACGCCGACGGACAGGCCTTCGCTGCGGTTAGCGTAGACCATGAAGGTAAAGTAACGAACGCAATCTCGATTCGGACGACGTCCTCTGAGACCGCAGAGCAGGCTGCAATAGCGATGGCCTTATTGGACGACAAGAGGACATCAATCTACAGTGACTCGAGATCAGCCGTTCGGGCATTTGCCAAAGGAACCATATCCGAGCTGGCCCTAGGGATACTAGGAAGCAAGCAGATCAAGCCACACACAGTGATCTGGTTTCCAGCCCACATGGGACAGATCGAGGGTGCCCCGCCCAACCTCAATGAGTCGGCACACAATGCTGCGCGAGGAATTATCAACCGCGTAGCTACGAGTACCACCGGGCAGCATGACGTTGGGGGTACTGACTATCGGGACTCTCCTATCTCGTACAACGAAATTACTAAGCATTTTTACTTGGCTCGTAGGATCTACCCCCTCCCGCATTGTAAACTCAATAGACCTCAGGCTTTAACACTAAGGCTTCTACAGACGGGGGCATACCCAAACCCCCTACTTCTTCACAAAATGTACCCCGAAATTCAGACAACAAACACATGTGCACTATGCAATGACTTAGCGAGCTTACCTCACATGCTCTGGCGGTGTCCCGCGTTACGCGGCGATGAAAGCAACAGTTCTTCACGTTGGGATGCGGTTCTACGCAGCCCCAACCTCGAAGAACAGTTATGGGCTGTCCAACGGGCCCGCGACGCGGCGGAGAGGCTCGGCCTTTCTGTCCCGACGTGGGAGCGGCCCGCTGCGCGCTAGCACGCGCCCTAAAGGACACTAATAAAGTTATTCATCCATCCATCCATCCCACAAGCGTTGCCAGTGGTTTCGCAGTTTCGTTCGCAAAAAAGGCGTGAGATCTGTGACAGCAATGGCAGCGATAACATTAATAGCTTGAGATGTAATTGATGTGGCCACTTTGTCTGCCAGTTCATTACCCTCAATGCCTCTACGACCAGGAATCCAGCATATTGTCACATGTCTACCAGATCAATAAATATTGCACAGGTATGTGTAAAGCTCAATAAAAACAGGATTCTTGTGTATTATTATAGACATTAGTGCCTTTACGACACTTAAGGAGTCCGTGAATATTATTGCATTCTGTTGTTTTAATTTCCTAATGTGTTTAACTGCAGACAGCACTACATAGGCTTCTGCAGTAAAGATGCTTGTATAAGGGTTCAATACGTCCGATTCAGAGAAAGAGGGGCCAATTGCCGCGTAAGATACGCCAGCGTGCGACTTTGATGCGTCGGTGTAGAATTCAGTACACGAATACTTAGACTGAAGTTCACGGAAATGCATTCGAATTTCGAGGTATGCTGCCGACTTTGTAAGTTTTACAAAAGATATATTGCATTCTATCAGCTGCCACTCCCAAGGATGTGGCAGTTTAGCTGGAGGCATTATGCGATGTTCGAGGAGTGGGACATCCATTTCAATGCTAAGCTCCCTCACACGCAGTGAAAAAGGCTGTCTCACAGAGGGTCGATTATGGAAAAGTGTAGTACACGTCAAATCGTTAATGGTCTTAGAACACGGATGTTCATGATTAGAGTGTACTTTGAGGAAATATGTGAAACTGGTGTATGATCTCTGCAGATGGAGTGACCATTCATTCGACTCTACATATAAGCTTTCAATAGGGCTTGTTCTGAAAGCGCCGGTGGCCAGGCGGATACCTAGATAGTGAACGGGATCTAGCATGTTTAGTGCGCTTGGGGCGGCAGAGTGATATACTACAGCCCCATAACCTAGTCGTGAACGAATCAGACTCTTATAAAGGTTAAATAGACACTTCCTGTCGCTGCCCCATGTTGTGTGAGATATAATCTTCATTAGGTTCATCGTTTTTAGGCATTTTGCTTTGAGATATTTCATGTGCGGAATGAAAGTTAGCTTAGAGTCAAGTATGATGCCTAAAAACTTGTGGTCGTTGTTCACAGGTATTTGCTGTCCACACAGTCCTACACAAGGATCTGGGATCAGGCCTCTCTTTCTTGTGAAAAGAACACAAGAACTTTTGTGGGGGTTAACTTTGAACCCGTTTTCGTCTGCCCACTTAGACACTTTGTTCAACCCCTGCTGTACCTGTCTCTCGCACACGGCCAGGTTAGAGGACTTGAAGCCCATTTGTATATCGTCCACGTAGATG
>NC_051157.2:232802798-232805864 GCF_013339745.2 Dermacentor silvarum
GCGAGAGGTGGAAACACGGCTTGAAAGCAAAAATGAGGAATTTCTTTCGGCGCTAACTGCCGCCGGCGGCCACGAGTACGGCCCCATGGAGGTCTGGGTACTTATCGCTGCTATTATATCGAGGTATGCGGCCCCGGCCGACATCGTACCACTTTTCAATTTGTGGTGTCCCGGGTGCGTTTTGTGCGATTCACGCACTGCGGCGACGTCGGGAATTGCGCCGACGAGTACGCGACCGCTCGCAGAGACAAAGTCCGAAACCGCGTCAGCCGGGGCGGCGCGCGCAAGCCACGTTCAGCGCAACTTTTCCGTGGAAATACCGAAAGCGGCTCGCACGTTTGCCTTGAATCGGTGAGCTGGGGCACCGTGGTGCACGCGAGAGGTGGAAATACGCCGACGAGTACGCAAGCCACCGTCCAAAACAACGGTCATGGAGCACAGCACCGTGCGTGCACAACGTTTGCAGAGAAAGTGCGGCAGCGGAAAGCTCGTTCGCCGTGAAAGTCAGCACAGGATGCGCGGTGGTTCAGGCACGTGAATATTCGCGAAGCCGTACTCGCCGCTGGCGAAACATTGACGATCACGACCCTCTTGCGCGGTGTTGGTTTTCACGACTTCGGCCCTGTGCAGCCGACGTAAACTTTCAAGTTCGTCAAGGTGCGGCACGATTTCCGCCAAATCCCCGTCGAAAATGCCACGAGTACGGCCCCATGGAGGTCTGGGTACTTATCGCTGCTATTATATGGGGGTTGGAGTGCAGTCGCCCCCCGAGTGCGTGCGACCTGGGTGTCTGATATGCGGCGGGCTCCGTGCCCGTCAAGCGTGTCCCCGGAGCCTCTCCCGTGGATCCCTCGGCAATCGTCTGCAGCCTCATCCGCTTGATGCGTTAGGGGCTGGTTGTCGGACGACGCCGTATCCACGATATCGAGGTGTGTTCCGCATCGTCCTCGGACGAGTCAAATAAGAAAGCGCCGAAGGCGCGGGCGTGACCCGTCGCTTGGCGGCTTTGCCGTCTCGGCTACGTTGCAAGCGCCGATCGGTCCACCAGTGCTGCGGGCTGATGGCAAATCCCGCAAGCCGTGACCGAGTCGACGCAACGAATCTATCGAGAGTGTGCGTGCTTCTTGCCGCGTGGCGATACCCAGCCCTGCGGGGAGGGCGCCGTAGCGAGCTCGAACGCCGTCATCTCGGACTGTGCAAAGAGGTGGGCTTTGCAAAAACGAAGCGTGCTGAGGCGCCTGAAGGTGGCCTCGGCGTCGCAACAACGGCGTCCGGCATGGCTGGACGCGCAGTTGAACGATTACCTGGTTGATCCTGCCAGTAATCATATGCTTGTCTCAAAGATTAAGCCATGCATGTCTAAGTACATGCCGAAATAAGGCGAAACCGCGAATGGCTCATTAAATCAGTTATGGTTCCTTAGATCGTTTCTTCCTACTTGGATAACTGTGGCAATTCTAGAGCTAATACATGCAGTGAGCCTGAAGCCCTTTGGGCGACGGGTGCTTTTATTAGACCAAGATCGATCGGGTTTCGGCCCGTATTGTGTGGTGACTCTGGATAACTTTGTGCTGATCGCATGGCCACGAGCCGGCGACGTTTCTTTCAAGTGTCTGCCTTATCAACTTTCGATGGTAGGTTACTTGCTTACCATGGTTGTTACGGGTAACGGAGAATCAGGGTTCGATTCCGGAGAGGGAGCCTGAGAAACGGCTACCACATCCAAGGAAGGCAGCAGGCGCGCAAATTACCCACTCCCGGCACGGGGAGGTAGTGACGAAAAATAACAATACGGGACTCTTTTGAGGCCCCGTAATTGAAATGAGTACACTCTAAATCCTTTAACGAGGATCAATTGGAGGGCAAGTCTGGTGCCAGCAGCCGCGGTAATTCCAGCTCCAATAGCGTATACTAAAGCTGCTGCGGTTAAAAAGCTCGTAGTTGGATCTCAGTTCCAGACGAGTAGTGCATCTACCCGATGCGACGGCTCGGACTGAACATCATGCCGGTCCTTTCTTGGTGCACTTCATTGTGTGCCTCGAGAAGGCCGGTGCTTTTACTTTGAAAAAATTAGAGTGCTCAACGCAGGCGAGTCGCCTGAATAAACTTGCATGGAATAATAGAACAAGACCTCGTTTCTGTTCTGTTGGTTTTTGGAATACGAGGTAATGATTAAGAGGGACAGACGGGGGCATTCGTATTGCGGCGCTAGAGGTGAAATTCTTGGACCGTCGCAAGACGAACTACTGCGAAAGCATTTGCCAAGAATGTTTTCTTTGATCAAGAACGAAAGTCAGAGGTTCGAAGGCGATCAGATACCGCCCTAGTTCTGACCATAAACGATGCCAACCAGCGATCCGCCTGAGTTACTCAAATGACTCGGCGGGCAGCTTCCGGGAAACCAAAGTATTTGGGTTCCGGGGGAAGTATGGTTGCAAAGCTGAAACTTAAAGGAATTGACGGAAGGGCACCACCAGGAGTGGAGCCTGCGGCTTAATTTGACTCAACACGGGAAAACTTACCCGGCCCGGACACTGGGAGGATTGACAGATTGAGAGCTCTTTCTTGATTCGGTGGATGGTGGTGCATGGCCGTTCTTAGTTGGTGGAGCGATTTGTCTGGTTAATTCCGATAACGAACGAGACTCTAGCCTATTAAATAGGTGCGGGGTTCCCAGCACCTTACAACCTTCTTAGAGGGACAAGCGGCTCCTAGCCGCACGAAACAGAGCAATAACAGGTCTGTGATGCCCTTAGATGTCCGGGGCCGCACGCGCGCTACACTGAAGGAAGCAGCGTGTCTTTATCCCTGTCTGAAAAGACTGGGTAACCCGTGGAACTTCTTTCGTGATTGGGATAGGGGCTTGCAATTGTTCCCCTTGAACGAGGAATTCCCAGTAAGCGCGAGTCATAAGCTCGCGTTGATTACGTCCCTGCCCTTTGTACACACCGCCCGTCGCTACTACCGATTGAATGATTTAGTGAGGTCTTCGGACCGATGTCCGGCGCGGCCTTTCGGTTGCGCCGGTCTGTTGGAAAGATGACCAAACTTGATCATTTAGAGGAA
>NC_051157.2:232805914-232808414 GCF_013339745.2 Dermacentor silvarum
CCGGACTGTGAAGGGTGACGATCGTTTCTGCCCCGTGTGGGTGGAGCGGCTCGCTGCGCCCGACGCTTTCCGCCGCTGTCCCCGCTTGGACGCGGGGACGGCTATACCCGAACATGCGCGGGGACTGCCTGAATTCTGAGGGGCGCCCCGTGCCCAATTTGTTGCGCCCAGCGGGCGGCGGCTGCAACCTTGGACGGTTGGCTTGGCCGCGCCCGTGGGTACAAACGGCGTAACGCACTTTCATGGGTGGGCTTTCAGTCCGCCTCGACGCTCATGCGCGGAATGGGAGTAAGACGACCCGACAAAGCTTTGCCCAGTACGAGAGGAACGGTAGAGGTCGGTCAAGGAACTGGCGGTCGAGAGCTAAAGCTGCCTGCCATCCATCATTCATAGTTGGAACTGCGGTGCAAGCGCTCTCCCGTCCTCCGCGGCAAACGCCGCCGAGTCTGAAAAGGCTGGCGGCTGCCGGTCGCTTCCTGCGGCGAGTATGGAGTAACGACCCGACTATGTTGCTGCCCAAGTACTGAAGGAACGGCGCGGCATTCGGTCGGTCATGGAACTGGCGGTACGAGGGTGTGGCTGCCAAGTACAATAGGAACCGTGGCCCATAACGCCCTCCCGTCCTCCGCGGCAAGTGCCACCGAGCCCGACAGGGCCGGAGGCTGCCGGTCGGCTCCTGCTCGTGACGCGCGAGATGTCGAGATCGCGGTTGAATGCGACGACGTTGGCAGGCTATTCGCCCGCCGCCGAGGGAAAGGCGGCGCTGCTGCGAAGTACGAGAGGAAACGCGGCTTTGCTACGTCGGACGCGTTCCGCGGTTAACGGACTTGTGCGCTTTGGGAAGGCGCCGCACGTCGAAAGAGGATTTACGGACAGACGAGGGACTGAAGTCTCGAAACTTGAACGCACTTGCGGCCAGGCTCTTGCTGGCTTCGTCTTCCGCCTCGAGTAGAATTGTTGCGGCTCCGGCGCCGAAAGCTGTCCCTGGCACTGGCCGAGTGGTTTTGGAGAGCCGCGCGAGTACGCGCGCCGGGCTCTTGTCCGTCGTCTCAAGTAGACTGTCGGATCAGCAGCGGGTGTGCTGCGGCAATCCGCCGATGCGAAAGCGTGTTTGTGTGTTAGGGACATTGTGGTCAATTTGAGTACCCTTCTGATGACTAAAAGCGAGACACGTCGATGGGGGCGAGACCCCACCCGTGGCCGTGTCGCCGTGAAAGACTCCACAGCTGCTCGTGCCCCCTCATGGCCTTGCGGCTTTTTTCCAATTTTCGTGGAGCAATGTGAACGTGCACACGTAGCACACGGGTCCGGTGGGTGGTTGGCAGGGAAAACCGGCTTCGAGTGCTCGCAAAAAAGAAAAAGACGTGGTAAGGGGAGCCACGCCCCCGCGGGTGTGTAGCCGTGAGCGGCTCCACTGCATCTTGGTCCTACATCTGATCCTGGTGCATACAGAGTGGAGGCTTACGTGCACACAAAGGCTCGCGGGGTTTAGCTGGAAACGCAACACGCAAGTAGCAGGGTGTGGTGCGCCTATATGCTACCAGCTGTCTGAGACGCGGCTGTCGAAAGAGCGCGCAGACTCGAGGAGCGCGCGCAGAAAGGTGCCCTTCGAAACCACACACAGGGAGACGCCACGTGCCTAAAACCCTGGTTGTACTGTACGGAATTGAACAAACTACTTTTCACGACTCTAAGCGGTGGATCACTCGGTTCTCGGGTCGATGAAGAACGCAGCCAGCTGCGAGACTTGGTGTGAATTGCAGGACACACTGAGCACTGATTCTTTGAACGCACATTGCGGCCTTGGGTCTTCCCTTGGCTTCGTCTGTCTGAGGGTCGGATCACATATCAAGAGAGCCTTCGGCGCACAAGGGAACGTGCGTCCGTCGACTCGTTTTGACCGCGTCGGCATCACGGACAGTACGTTGAGTGCTGAAGCCACGCGCCAGCGGCCTCACGTGAGGGAGACGGTGGCGAACTGAACTGTTGTGCCAAAACTTCGCAGAGACGGAAACGAGGCATTGTACTACTGCAGCGCGGCTAGTGCGCGCCTCCGAAGAGACCGCCGCAGGATGGAGTCGGACACCTGCAGGGAAAGTGCGGTCTGAATCGCGAGGCGCAAACGTCTGTTGCGACAGCAGTAGCGCGCACGTTTGCGAGAGAGTCGGAAGCTTGCGTGCACGGACAAACGCGGGAAGCAAATGCCGGCCGATTCCCGCGCCGTGCGCTAAGCGAGCGTGATCGCACGTTGCGTTGTTTGCCTTCGGAGTACGTCGAGCTCTTGCAAAAAGGTCACTCGTCCGCGTCACCGCACGGGTGCAGGCGCCCTAGTCTGGGTTTCGTCGCAGGAATAGGAATCGGAAAAAATTCTTGCGCGGAACGGGGAGGACAAGGGTGCGCCCCGAAGCGGTAGTGATGCGGTTACGCGAGTGCGCCGTCTGCGAGCGCGAAGAAAACTGCACGACGAAATAGTCGCCGCGAAGCGGAAAATGTCTCCTTC
>NC_051157.2:232810914-232815914 GCF_013339745.2 Dermacentor silvarum
GAGCCCCGGGAAGAGTTTTCTTTTCTCTGTAAGGAGATCGAGTCCCTGGAATGGGTTCACCCCGAGATAGGGACGGTGGCTCCGTAGAGCAGTGCGGCTCTTGCGCTGTCCGGTGCGCTCCTGTCGGCCCTTGAAAATCCGAGTGAGGGAGTGTGATTTTCGTGCCGGACCGTACCCACATCCGCAGCAGGTCTCCAAGGTGAACAGCCTCTAGTCGATAGACCAATGTAGGTAAGGGAAGTCGGCAAAACGGATCCGTAACCTTGGGAAAAGGATTGGCTCTGAGGGCTGAGCCGGTCGGGCTGGGGTCCAGAAGCAGGAACGGCACTGCACCGGGACTGGGCGAGGCTCGCCGCCGTAAAAAGCGGTGCGGCCGAGCCCGGACCAGCGTCGGGACCTTCCTGTGGAAAGCCACAGCTGTGCATTTTCCGTGGGCTTCGCGCCTGAGGTTCTTGCTTCGGCCGGCAGAAAACAGCCAACTCAGAACTGGCACGGACCGGGGGAATCCGACTGTCTAATTAAAACAAAGCATTGCGAGGGCCGTTGACGGTGCTGACGCAATGTGATTTCTGCCCAGTGCTCTGAATGTCAACGTGAAGAAATTCAAAAAAGCGCGGGTAAACGGCGGGAGTAACTATGACTCTCTTGGGGGCGAGCAGTACAGGTTTTGTTTTTCGACTGCTCAAGAGGCGCTCACCTCCACGTGGTGCCCCTGGATAGCTAGGTGCAAGCCTAGTGAACTAAGTAGCGCCTCAAAAAGGGCCCAAGATGGCCACGCGGGTGTAAGCTCTGTGACTATGTTATGAATAAGGAGCCTTGGGCTACTAGCCCTTGAGTCTCTTCGCCCGCGGGAGCGAACACGGACTCCTCCCTACCTTGTCGTGAGCTTTGCTCTAGGCTGAAGCCTTGAGCTTCAGTTGCCTTTTTTTTTTTTTTTGAAACTCTGAGGGTGCTACCCTTCTAAGCTACCTTTACGTTTACGCCTAAAAATTCCAAATGATTCTTGCCCAGTTTACGGTAACTGCACCGGCTGATCCAGCAAAGCATTAGGTTCGGTTTGCTGCACCAGCTCAAGTAGCAAAGCAGTGATAGGCTTACGGTTGGCTGCACCGGCTTTCATAGTGAAGCAGCTCGGTAAACTGCACCGGCTTTCTTGTTAAAGCGAAGCAGGATTTAGGGTTCATTCGGCTAACTGCGCCGGCGGATCAGCGAAGCAGAACAGGTCTGTGGTCACGGAGAACGGTTCACAGCACTCCGGCTGTTCGACAGCGAAGCTGTGCCCTCCTTGGTGAGGAAGGGAGGCTGTTCTCAGTCTCTGTTACTGGGTTCGTTGCGTCCCAGCCCCAAGCAACGCCCCTGGCTTGCCAGGGAAGAGGAGTTCTGCTCCTGAGGCGGGCTCGTTGCGTCCCGGTCCCAAGCAGCGCCCCTGGTTCACCGGGGAAGAGGAGTTCCGCTCCTGAGACGGGTTCGTTGCGTCCCGGTCCCAAGCAACGCCCTTGGCTTGCCAGGGAAGGAGACACAGTCTCAAGTGGTTCGTTGCACCACGAGTCTAAGCAACGCCCTTGGCTTGCCAAGGCAGGGGAGCTCGCTCCTGGTGTGTTTGAACTTGATCTGTTGCCACAGTGAACCTTGCCACGCTTTTGAGTGTCAAGATGTCAATTTGTTCCGACCTTTGAAGCGAATCTGAGTACGTCTTGGAGTTGACACGAATAGCTAGAAGTCTCGTTTGTAGTGGCTGTTGCGCCACCGTCCTCACGAGAAAAAAAGGGAGGGAAAAAAATTTTTTTTTTTTTCCCCTCTCTCTCTCTT
The DNA here is from genome assembly GCF_013339745.2 of Dermacentor silvarum. Lineage (NCBI taxonomy): Eukaryota > Metazoa > Arthropoda > Arachnida > Ixodida > Ixodidae > Dermacentor > Dermacentor silvarum. Next base: position 232,812,724 of record NC_051157.2, read on the forward strand.
TTTTTTTGCCCCGGTATACGTGGTTTCGACCGTCTTGTTTTTTTGGATAATGGATTACATTTTGAAGTATGATACAGACATCTATATTTGTCACATATGTAATGTTCGTGTTACCTCACGAAACAAACTAGAATCTCACTACTCCACTCACTCAGTACACTTGCTTTGGCAATGCCCACATTGCCTTACTAAGACATTTCCCTCCAGTAAAAGCATGTCTTCACATGTCTCAAGGTGTAAACGGGAGCACGCTGCACGCCTGCCTCCTCCATCTCCGGTGCTGTCCATTCCACATGAATCTCCCGAGTCTCCAGTCAATGCTCGTCTCAGTAGTGTGCCTGGTGCACCTACTACCGACATGCAGTCTTGCTCCACGGCGGTGTGTCCAGAGGAGGCCACTGTGCTTAATGAAAATTTTAATGAAACTGTCCAAAGTCTTGAAACACAACAGGTCGTACAAGACGATTCGATACATGCCAGTCACAGTGCTTCTTCCTCTCGAGCACCTCGTCCTGCAGCTGGGCGTTATGTTAATCTGACGCGAGGACAATGGACGTTGGCTGAGATGGAATCGGTGGCCCGTGCTGAGTTATCCCTGGGTGAGGTCTACTCGGTCGTCGACGTTTTGGCGACAAAATTTCCTCATCGGTCTAAGGAAGCAATTGAAAAAACTCGTAAACTTCCCAAATATATTGATATTCTTTCTACACTTAAAACCACACATACAGGCATAGCCACACAAAACATTTTAGACGGCCCGACATATTCACACTGTCGTTGGGCTGATTCTGAATTAATTGCACTTGCTAAGCGAGAACTGGCTGTTGGTCCACATAAAAGAATTAATGAAGCTTTGCATGCAGTCTTTGGTAGTCGGACGATTTCGTCTATTTCCCAGGTCCGTCGAACAACCCGCTATCAGGATATTTTTGAGCTGTTGAGGTCAGAGGTTGTAGTTCCCCCTCCTGCTTTTCCCCCATTTAGTGGTATAGTCCCTCCCCCCCCATTGGAGTTGTCTGCCGCTGATGTGCGTCTTGCGCTCTCTGAGATTGGTATTGTCAATGAGGCCATCGTTTCCTCACTAGTAGCTGGTCCCACATCAATAGATGATCTTCGATTAATCTATAAAGTTTTCGGCGTTAAGCAGAAACAGAAATCTAAAGATAAAAGTCGTGAGTCAACACAACAAAAACAACAAAATCGCAGTCAGCGTAAACGCGCACGCTACGTTGAACACCAAAGGCTCTACCACTTAGGGCCTAAGGTTTTGGCTGATCACCTTCTTATAGGTGACACTAACGCATGTTCCCTCTCCGATTTGCACAAGGAGTTTGATCCAATTTTTAACACGTATTCGTCTCCACTTTCCACTCCCCTTGAATCCTCTATCAGCCTTGAGGTTGATGAGACTTTGTTCACAGAAGGCGAGATCGCCGTTGCGATTCGGTTACTCTCCTCGAAGTCCGCTCCTGGTCCGGACAACATTTCCATTCCTGAACTCCTCAAAGTCCCTCCTAGTGTTTTAACACACATCTTTAATAACTGGCTTGCTTTTGGCATTGTTCCTTTGGAAATGAAACAGAGCAGAACTGTTTTCATTCCTAAGAAGTTTAATCCAGTAGGTCCTGGCGATTACAGGCCTATTTCAGTCTCACCAGCCCTTTTCCGTCTGTTTTCGAAGCTACTTCTGTGTCGACTCAGCGCGACCAATAATTTTCACAAGTATCAGTCTGGCTTTGCGGAGGATTGCAGTACCTCCTCTAACCTTCTGGTGCTCCAGGCACTCATGCGTGCTCTCAAACTTCAACATCGACCCTTCTTTGCAGTCAGCCTTGACTTGCGAAAGGCGTTTGATTCAGTTTCTCACTCGGCCATTTTCTCTTCTCTGGAAGCTCGAAAGGTTCCTACCCGCATTCTAAATCTAATAAGACATCTCTATGTCAACTGCACCACTACGTTTACTTGTGGTGGTATCTCAGATAATGTCCGTGTCCCTTTAAGAAGGGGTATAAAGCAGGGCGATCCGCTCTCACCATTCCTCTTTAATTGCATTATAGACCCGTTGTTATACATGCTCAACGATTTGGGAGTTGGAGTGCCACTGGGTGCAGCTTCGATGTCTGCGATGGCATTTGCAGACGACCTCCTGCTCGTCTCGGACACCTCTGAAGGTCTCCAGCTTCTTGTCGATGAGACTGTTCGATACTTGAATAATGTTGATCTGCACATAAATCCAACGAAGTCTCAGTACTTTGGTTGGCGTCCCAACCATTACACTAAGGGTTTCGACTACAGTATTCCACCCATAGTTATTTCTGGTAACACTCTTGCTCCTAAAGCTCGTGGTGAGCCCATCCGGTACCTTGGTATCGACTTGTACACTAACAAACACCCCACTGTCGACTCAAAAAAGGCACACAGTCTTCTCGGCCTCATTGCGAAAGCATCGCTAAAGCCTTTCCAGAAGGTAAACTGCATCAGGCAGCTGGTTCTCCCAGCTTTCCTGTACGGCGCCGCCAACTCCCTTGAGGTGGCGTCTGAATCGTGTAGGCTAGATGCCCTTATCCGCACTTGGGTAAAGAAGACTCTGCACTTGCCCTCTGGTTTTCCGAATATTCACATCTGGCTCCCATCTAAGAGGGGGGGCCTCGGCCTCATACAGCTTCAACGCGTCGCACAAATCGTGCAATTTAAGAGTCTAACACGTCTGCTCAGGATGGGCGACATTTTTATTGACAATCTTTTTGACATTATCCTTGACAAAAATCACAAGAGAATTTCTGAACTTTTCGGTGTCCCGTCGGGCATCACTTCTGTAAAGGCAGTTGAAAGCGCATTGCGCAGGGGGACCACCAAATGGTGGAATGACTTAAAAACAAGATATACAAACAAGGACCTCTTTGCTCACCACGACCAGATGTCGGCCAACACATGGCTTGGATACGAGTCCAAACTTCTGAAGGATGGCGATCGGGTGAAGGCCTTGCGCCTCCGCACGAATCTTTACCCCACTAAATCACTCACTAACAAGCAGAGCAAGGATCCGGCATCTCGACTTTGTCGAAGATGCGGCGAAAAACCGGAGACAGCCTTTCACATCTTACAGGAATGCGAGTCCGTCCATTTGGCACGTACCGAGCGCCATAACTTCGTCGCCACCCAGGTTGCCCGCCTGGTACGTGAAAAAAACC
>NC_051157.2:232817440-232824940 GCF_013339745.2 Dermacentor silvarum
CCGGTCGTTGCGATAGTAATTCTGCTCAGTACGAGAGGAACCGCAGATTCGGACACTTGGTTCACGTGCTTGGTCGAGAGACCAGTGGTGCGAAGCTACCATCCGTGGGATTACGACTGAACGCCTCTAAGTCAGAATCCCGTCTAAGCACTGCAACGATATCGTGTGCACTTGCGGCGAAAGCGGGTAAGATTAGCGCCGGGTCGAGCGCGGCGGGCCGCCGCGCTTCCCGGCTCGATGACGCCAAATGAACCCAGAGAGCGCCACACCGGAGGCCGAGTATTGTCGAGGCCACTGGTCGCTCTCCGGGGCTATGGCTGGCCTGAATCGCTGCAGTGTCAAATCGTCTGAAGACGACTTAGGTACCTGTCGTGGTGTCGTAAGTAGTAGAGCAGCCACCACACTGCGATCTATTGAGGCTTAGCCTCTGACTGGAAGGTTTGTCCGCGGTACAAAACTGAAACGTACATCCTTCCCGAGGCGCCTTATGCGATCGCAGTGCTTGCCGACAGGTGCGGAGTTTGTGTTGCGCGTCCGAAAGTGGACGACGCACGGACGAAAAATTAAAAAAAAAAAATAAAAGGTGCGAGCTCTTTGCTGCGGTGAAACTCGCACAAAACGGTTGCCGCGAACGGCAACACAACGGCGCAACGGCTGGGGACCGTTGTTGCCGCAGCGTGCAAGTCGCTGGGCGGAACGCGACCAAAGTGTGTTGTGCCTGCTGCCGCTGCTGAGGTGCGGCAGTGATGAGAAGCGCACGGTTTTCGCAGAGATCAGACTGCGAATGCGTGCAGCCACGTCTTTTGCGAAAAGCTCATACGGGCGGCGCGCCGTATGAGCGAAAGGTCTCGCAATTGCGGACCATTGTGCGAGAGAAGAATCTGTGGATTCTACGGGAGAATGCGCGAAGGGGCGACGCGCAGTGCGAGCAGAGGGAATCGCACGTGTGACCTGATCTCGTACCAAAGAAGGGGTGCTTTTTCTCGTACCAAGGAAGGGCTGTTTTTCTCGTGGTGACAAAGCCCCCTGTTTGAGCAGGTCAGCAAAGAGAAAGAGGCCTTTCGCGCTTCGCCGAAGGCCCTTCGCGCGAGCGTTGCATGCTGCGGCCTCGCGCGTACATTGAAAGGGGGGGGTGTTTTTTTTTTTTTTTTTTTCCGCCGCCCCGGTTGACGTGTTTTTTTTGGCCGCCCCGGCTGACGTGGTAAGGGACTTTGCCGCGCGCTTGCGCGCGGCCCCGCGGCCCCAACCGAACCGCCAGCAGCAGATTAGACAAACAGGTGTATGGACACCGACGAGGAGTCACGCCGGGCTTAAGCGCCGACCATTTTCGGTCACTGTGGGTGGCTTAAGCGCGGGCCTTTTTTCTTAATTTTTTCTTTTCCTTCTTGCCCCGGTTGACGTGGTGGCGCGCTTAAGCGCGGCGCTTCAGCTCGGCCACTGTGGCCCCGGTTGACGTGGTTTTTAGGCCGCCCCGGCTGACGTGGTTGGTAAGGGACTTTGCCGCGCGCTTGGGCACTGCCCCACCCCACTCGCCAGAAGACTAGCTGAATGTCAACACCGCGGAGGAGGAATCGCGACGCCAACCAATTTCGGTCACTTATGAGCGGCTCGATTGCCGCATTGGCGCCTGCCGACTTGCATCGCGTGCAGCTCAAACGCGCGTTCTTCGCCGCCCCGGTTGACGCGGTTTTTTGGCCGCCCCGGCTGACGTGCTGAGGGACTTTGCCGCGCGCTTGCGCGCCGCCCCACTCACCCGCAGACTGTCAACACAGAGCAGGAGGAATCCCGGGTTTTTTTTTTCTTCTCCTTCCTACCCCGATGGACGCGGTGGCGGACTTTCGGTGCGTCGAGTGCGGCTTAAAGACTTTCTTTGCCGCCCCGGTTGACATGGTAGCGGACTTTGCGGGTTCTTTCCCGCGGCTGTTGGCGTGTTCTGTTTTCCTGTGTTTTTTTTTTTTTTTTTAGGTGCGCTCGTAGTCAGGGTAGGCAAGCGCCACGTATCACTGATGAAAACTGGCCGCGTTTGAATGCATAAAATTCTAATGAAAATATCTAATGAAAACCAAACCAGTAAGAAAGGCGTCCAAAATTGCCAAATTTTCATTTCAGAACACATTTACATTTAAGAACATTTGTTGTTTTCTTTGCTGCCTCGGCTGAATAATTCTGAAGCAGGATTTGCCACAAAAGCAATTCTTTTTTTTTTTTTTTTTCGAGCGCTTTTTTTCTTGCGTTTCCGTGGTCCCTTACAAAAATAGTTCTTCTGCAGCACAGTGTGCGTGTGTTCAAATTTGAGAAAAAGCCCTGTTCTAAATAGAAAGAAGAAAACAATTTCGGTTAGAGCAACTGCAGAAGAAGAAACGACGTTCCGATTCTGAAGCAGGTTCTGATTTGTCACAATCGCAATTCTCTCTTTTTTTTTTTTTCGTGCGCTTTTTCTCCTTGCATTTCCGTGGTCCCTTACAAAAATAGTTCTTCTGCAGCAGTGTGCGTGTGTTCAAATTTGAGAATGATCTGATTCTGAAGCAGGTTCTGATTAGCCACAATCACAATTCTTTTTTTTTTTTTCGTGCGCTTTTTTTCCTTGCATTTCCGCGGTACCCCTTACAAAAATGGTCCTTCTGCAGCACATGCAACACACACAGCGTGCGTGTGTGTGTTCAAATTTGAGAATGATGGAAGTACCTAGCGCTGCAACTAGAACAAGAATTAATTATGAGTAAAAATGCACACTACCGAAGCCCAATCCCTGTTCTAAATAAAATGAAGAAAACAATTTCGGTTAGAGCAACTGCAGAAGAAGAAACAACGTTCTGATTCTGAAGCAGGTTCTGATTTGCCACAATCACATTTCTTTTTTTTTTTTTCGTGCGCTTTTTTCCCTTGCATTTCCGTGGTCCCTTACAAAAATAGTTCTTCTGCAGCACAGTGTGCGTGTGTTCAAATTTGAGAAAAAGCCCTGTTCTAAATAGAAAGAAGAAAACAATTTCGGTTAGAGCAACTGCAGAAGAAGAAACGACGTTCCGATTCTGAAGCAGGTTCTGATTTGTCACAATCGCAATTCTCTCTTTTTTTTTTTTCGTGCGCTTTTTCTCCTTGCATTTCCGTGGTCCCTTACAAAAATAGTTCTTCTGCAGCAGTGTGCGTGTGTTCAAATTTGAGAATGATCTGATTCTGAAGCAGGTTCTGATTAGCCACAATCACAATTCTTTTTTTTTTTTTCGTGCGCTTTTTTTCCTTGCATTTCCGCGGTACCCCTTACAAAAATGGTCCTTCTGCAGCACATGCAACACACACAGCGTGCGTGTGTGTGTTCAAATTTGAGAATGATGGAAGTACCTAGCGCTGCAACTAGAACAAGAATTAATTATGAGTAAAAATGCACACTACCGAAGCCCAATCCCTGTTCTAAATAAAATGAAGAAAACAATTTCGGTTAGAGCAACTGCAGAAGAAGAAACAACGTTCTGATTCTGAAGCAGGTTCTGATTTGCCACAATCACATTTCTTTTTTTTTTTCGTGCGCTTTTTTCCCTTGCATTTCCGTGGTCCCTTACAAAAATGGTTCTTCTGCAGCACATGCACAAGCAATAAACGACGACACAATCGTCAGCGATATTTTCCTGGCCATTTAAAGAAATGTTTTCCGATCCATTTACACACATACACACACATGTGTGTGTGTGTGTGTGTTCAAATTTGAGAATGTTCACACTACCTAACGCTAGAAAAAGAAGAATTTATTTTCTCACTCGCGAAAATAAAACACATACTACAGAAGCTGTTCTATAAATAAAAAGAAGAAAACAAATTTTGTTAGAGCAAGTGCAGCAAAGATGTCAAGTTGTCTACACACAGCAGCGAAAGAATTACGATTTGAACAAATAAATAGCAAAACAATTCAGGTTAATGCGAGAAAACAAGTAAGCTGATGACATGGCATAACGCTGTCGCCGCCCCCCCTGCCTTTCGTCACGTCTCCGAGATAGGCGCCAGTCCGGCCCGCGAGCAGCTTCCGTTATCTCCTTGCTATCCGCGGCGTTCACTGATACAGACTGATATGACGCCGCGCCTGTAGTATCTAAAAGCCCAAGGAGCGGGGTTGGCGCCACAGCGCAACGTGGCGCCCGACGGAATGACGAAGTAAATTTGGCGGCCCGCCGGCATTGAAGCGTTAGGCCAACGCCGCAGACAGCAAAGAGATAACGCAAGCTGCTCGTTTGGTCGGACCAGCCGTGACGTCGGAGACGTGACGAAAGGGCCGGGGGGTGGCGACATCGACGACAGAGACGCTCTTTTTGCGGCCAGTTTCAGTTTCAAGCAGCCTGCCAAGAGGAACTAATTGTTCGCGTAGCTCCCACATGAACTCCGCTATTCAAAATTCGATCCTTGGGCTAGGTAGTGTCGAGGACGGGCCCCAAAGTACTCATTTGCTATAGCCACCTATTGTTGATCATTAGAAAGTTAATTAGCGTAAATTTGCTAATTACGCACGTAATTGCGGAAATTGCTCTGTATTATCTAGAGGCCGCCAATCCGTACACTGGAATGGCAAACATAACTTGACAAAGATTTACATTTTACTAATTTTAAAATTTGGTGCAGCTAAAAAAAAAAAAAAAAAAAAAAACACCCTGTATACTGACAGACTTCGGTTGCTTTAAAAAAAATAGGCTAAAGGACCACCACTGTTTATATAAAGACGGAAACAGGCGGAAATTGTCAAGTGCTTTTTGCAAAATGAATAAATTTAGAATCTATTCTGGTGCTCGCAGTTTCGAGCAAAGAATGTGGAGCAAGAGAGATATGGAAAAAAAAAAGTCACTACTTTCTTCGCGCGGCGGGATTCGAACCAGGGTACACACGATCCGAAGGGGAGTGCTATCCACTAACGATAACCACTGGACTATGGCACCCACTCTTGCAGAACAAGAATTTATGGGTACCATAAATGCTTGCTCGTTGTACCGTTGCGTTGTACCGACGATTGTAAGACAACTTGCTATGGGCCACAGAAAGAGAAAATGAGAGCGTGAGACACACAGAGAGGAAAAGAAAGCGAGAGGAAAAGAAAAGAACGCTTACAGAGTTTACTACTGTTTCATACGTTTTCACAAGCGTGGATCGTCCTTAATTTTTTTTTTTTTTTTTTCACTTTCGCTGAAAATGCAGAAATCGTAGGGCGACTTTTGGTATATTGTGTACGTACGCGCGCGGCCACGTACATGCCTAATTAAATGGTCTATCTGAAACCACGGCTGTGCTGACGTACGCGTGGGCACGAGCGAATTTAGTTATTGAGCACCAGCTACGACACGAGAAACGTTTAACTCGGAACAAGCGTTGCTGGTCGCCGATTCCTGCGCTAGTCCACCGTCTACATAAACATCGGTTCGCAAATTAAGTTCCGCTACATGAAGTGAGGTGTAAATGGAACTTTTTTTTTTTAAGCGAAAATCGATGTCCACTGTCAAACGTTTCGATACTTGTCTAGCTCATGCTGCAGTGCACGGCTACAAGGGGTGCACGGTGAATCGGCTCAGCTGTGCAGGCATTGCACGGCTGAGTGACATTATATTGCGGCTAGCGACAGTGTCGGCGCCGCGACCGTTTCAAGCTTTCAAATCAAGCTGATTCTCAGCTTTCATTTCTTTTTTAATACATAGGAGAGGAGGCTTGGAGGAATACAAAACAATAAAATACATTTGTTTTCGGATAAAACAATTGCCGTTTTTCGAAATTTGCGTTTTCCCCCCGACCAAGCACAATTCATTACCCTTTCTTTACGGCTTCACCGTCGCGCAGCGCTGCTCTGCGCTTTAGCCGAACCAACAGGCAAACTTATGGGCGCCGCCATTTTGGAAAAAAGGCCGCAGACATATTCCGACCTAACTCGGCGAGTTTTCAACGCAGACTGATGAAATTAGCTTTATTTTAACGAGAAAAATGCGACAAGTGCCACAACTAACAGCTAGATGCTCGACGGATTTCCTAAAGGCACAAAACCGCTCCTTACTGTAATTATGACAACGAGTGTTACCGCGCGCCATCTAGCATTTGTACGCCACAGCGATGCACTTCGCGCTTCCTTTGTCCGTACATAGATGGCGCCCATAGTTTTTTTGCCTGTTGGTTCGGCTTAGCGCAGAGCAGCGCTGCGCGACGGTGAAGCCGTTGTGAAAGGGTAATGAGTCGTGCTCGGTCGGGGGGAAAACGCAAATTTCGAAAAACGGCAATTGTTTTATACGAAAACAAATCTATTTTGTTGTTTTGTATTCCTCCAAGCCTCCTCTCCTATGTATTAAAAAAATCAAAGCTGAGAATCAGGTACAAGACAGCGAAAAATGCAAGAAACACTCGCCCGGACTCATGAAAGTGCGAATTTTTCCGGATTTCGCACACGCGGCATATCGCTCCGCGGCGTTGCTTGCTCTTGCTTTTTAGTGGAGATGTAGGTAGGCCTGGCCCCTTCTCCCCAGAGCTCACATCGGCATCGCGGCAGTTTTGCTGAAAATGGGAAAAGAAAACCATTTCCCGGCCGAAGTCCAGCATCTTTAAACATTAAAACGTGTTTGTCCCAGTTCTTCAATTTGTAGCATTTATAGAGTTTGTGCACTAAAATTTGCGTACTTTACGTAGTGTGATCATAATGAAATTTCGCATGCTTATCCTTTAACATGTCCTGAATGCAAAGAAACAACTTTCAGAGCTTTCCACAAATATTTTCAGGAATTATAATTATGAAAATTTCTTCGTTGAGAATGGTAAAACTGAAACTAGGCGTTGTAAATTTTTTGTAGACTAAAGCACGAATGTTGCAGTATATTTTTGCGGCTGTATGGAATGGTACTATTTATAGGGAGAAATATGAGCTATTTCTTCGTGTTTTCTTATGCTCACTGGTATCGCCTAAGCTTCCACAAAAAATGCATTGTTTTGACAGATGCATGGCGTGCGAATCATTCACCAAATGAGCAATAAAAAAAAACTAAAAGCGGATTTGAAAACGTAGGCGCAAATGGTGAAAATTTCGTTGAGCTCTCAGGAATATTTAAAGAAGAGGTTTGGCGAGTTTGGCCGTCATGTGGCGCTTATTAGGGTATGTTTTATGTTGCGCCTAATTAGTTAATCAATTTAGATAAATTATGCAAAGTGTTTAGTGTTCACGTTAGGGCCCAGTGCGTTTCGTTTCTTTGTAGAGGGCCTTCCAAAACGACCAATGCATCTTTTTTTTTTTTTTTTTTTTGCGGCAACACGCATGACATGCTGCGTAGTGATTTTTTCCGGCGTTTAATGAAACGCCACCAAATAGATAATAAACCCACGTATTTCACGCGCGCGCGCGCACACACACACACACACAATTATATATATACATGTGTGTTAGCGTGCGTGCGCGCGCGCGCGCGTGCGTGCCAGCTGAACAAGTGACGGAAATTGCGTTTCGTTATATCTCGGCGACTGCTGTTCGCTTTATGGAATAAAAAAACTGATAATTTA
>NC_051157.2:232829940-232845400 GCF_013339745.2 Dermacentor silvarum
TATGTATGTACGTATATACACGCACGCACGTACGCAAGCACGCACGCGCGCGCGCACACACACACAGGAGCGCCCACACTGAAAGAGTCAAAATCACGTCATGGATGTACGGAAATAAGAACGCCGAAGTGCGTCATAGCGTAAGAAAGCTGGAACACTTGTTCAAATAATACCAGCGGTGGCCAGTGACTGTTGATATGGATGCGAAAACACGTTACCGCCACCTATCTACGGAAATAGCAAGCGCGAAGTCCGTCGCCATTGCGTAAAAAACCTAGACGGCGCAAGGTAACACTCGATTTCATGATGACAGTGGCGGCCGGGGAAAAAAAACAGCTCGAACCTCTTGGCAAGAAATACAAAAAAAAAGAAGAAACAAAAAGTGGCTTGCTTTATTAAACCTTGTATATGACAGTGAATAAACAGCAAAGCAGTTACAACTAAACTGAAAAAAAAAAGACAGCTAACAAAAGCAAGTACACAAAGAAACAAACCAGCCGTGTTTGCTCAGTGGGTATAGCGTTTGGCTACTGAGCGCGAGGTCATGGGATCGAATCCCAGCCACGGCAGCCGCTTTTCGTTGGGGCAGAAAAAAAAATAAACCGTGCACTAAGGTGTAGGAGCACGTTAAAGAACCCCAGGTAGTCTAATTTATTTCGGAGTTGTCCACTACGGCGTGCCTCATAATCAGACCGCGGTTTTGGCACGCAAAACCCCAGTATTATCTGCTTTTTTTTTTTACGCAAAGAAACAGGTGTGTTTGCATTGAAGGGCGCCCGAAAAAGCGTTTGTTCCAATTACGCGCAGCAAGGACGCTTTATGATGGGGAAGGCAGATGGCTGGAAGGTGCACGTCCTCATCGTTTCTAAACAATTTCTAAACAAAATTGGTCTCACTGTCCCTCCAATAATACCAAGTGGCTCGAGGCTTCGTATTGCATATTAACTGAAAGAATTACACTCACGTTAAATGCCGCAAAAGGACCAAGCGGGGCACTTGCTTCGCGCAGGTGCATTCGCCCAAATTTTATACCTATAGCCCGCATGCAGCTACAAAATCCGAAATCGCATCAGCAGGGGCGGGACGCGCAAGCAGCGTTTCACGCAAATTTGAAGCATAAATCGCAGCGCTACCGAGGCCAAAGTGGTGTATCAATTCGGACGGACGCTTTCCAGAACGCTAGTAGCCGTTCAAACAGGGCGCACAGTTAAGAGATGGCGCTGACAAAGCGGCGAGCGCCCGTGTTGAGAAAGTCCTAAACAACATTAGCCGGGCGGCGCGTGCAAGCGACGTTCCGTGCAACTTGTCCGTGGTAATATCAAAAGCGGCTCTCACGTTTTCCTTGAATCGGTGAGCCGGGGCACCGTGGTGCACGCGAGAGCTGCTTTCATTATTATCTACATCAATATCTCGAAACTGTTGTCATCCCGAGAATTCGTTTCGAGTGGATCCGCCTTGCAAACTCCACGGCTACAATTTGTACATTCCAACGTGGTCCATCAGGTAATTAGTTAACCTAATTAGTGACTGTTTCATTATTATTCGGCTAAGCATTTCAATTGCTTGTGCAAGTAATGTCCGCCACTTAGAGCAGACCAGCTCATGAACTAGACTTGGGCATTCTGCCACAGGCACTATTGAAGAGTTTTTGAAAGTGTTCGCTGAAGCCCCCCGTATATATATATGCGTGTGTGAGTGACTGTGTGTGTGTGCACGCAATAGAGTAGCACATAAGCTCAGTCACGTGGGGTTATTTCACATTTCGCGGGCTTTCAATAAACGCCGGAATAATTCACCACACTGGATGTGTGTGGCTGCAAAAAAAAAAAAAAAAAAAAAAAAAAAGATGGGTCGTTTTGAAATGCCCTCAAGAACGAAATGAAACGTAATTGGCCCTAAAGTGAATAATAAACATTTTCCGCAATTAATCCTTATTGATTAACTAATTAGGCGCAACATAAAACTTAACATAAGGAGCGTCACATGACAGCAACACATATGTCATTGGTTTCATTGAGTTGTGGCTGCCCGCTGTCAATAACATCATCGGTTCTAGTCACATAAAAATCCTGTATAATGTATGTATGTACGTATATACACGCACGCACGTACGCAAGCACGCACGCGCGCGCGCACACACACACAGGAGCGCCCACACTGAAAGAGTCAAAATCACGTCATGGATGTACGGAAATAAGAACGCCGAAGTGCGTCATAGCGTAAGAAAGCTGGAACACTTGTTTAAATAATACCAGCGGTGGCCAGTGACTGTTGATATGGATGCGAAAACACGTTACCGCCACCTATCTACGGAAATAGCAAGCGCGAAGTCCGTCGCCATTGCGTAAAAAACCTAGACGGCGCAAGGTAACACTCGATTTCATGATGACAGTGGCGGCCGGGGAATAAAAACAGCTCGAACCTCTTGGCAAGAAATACAAAAAAAAGAAGAAACAAAAAGTGGCTTGCTTTATTAAACCTTGTATATGACAGTGAATAAACAGCAAAGCAGTTACAACTAAACTGAAAAAAAAAAGACAGCTAACAAAAGCAAGTACACAAAGAAACAAACCAGCCGTGTTTGCTCAGTAGGTATAGCGTTTGGCTACTGAGCGCGAGGTCATGGGATCGAATCCCAGCCACGGCAGCCGCTTTTCGATGGGGGCGAAATGAAAAAAAAAAAATAAATAAATAAACCGTGCACTAAGGTTTAGGAGCACGTTTAAGAACCCCATATAGTCTAATTTATTTCGGAGTTGTCCACTACGGCGTGCCTCATAATCAGACCGCGGTTTTGGCACGCAAAACCCCAGTATTATCTGCTTTTTTTTTTACGCAAAGAAACAGGTGTGTTTGCATTGAAGGGCGCCCGAAAAAGCGTTTGTTCCAATTACGCGCAGCAAGGACGCTTTATGATGGGGAAGGCAGATGGCTGGAAGGTGCACGTCCTCATCGTTTCTAAACAATTTCTAAACAAAATTGGTCTCACTGTCCCTCCAATAATACCAAGTGGCTCGAGGCTTCGTATTGCATATTAACTGAAAGAATTACACTCACGTTAAATGCCGCAAAAGGACCAAGCGGGGCACTTGCTTCGCGCAGGTGCATTCGCCCAAATTTTATACCTATAGCCCGCATGCAGCTACAAAATCCGAAATCGCATCAGCAGGGGCGGGACGCGCAAGCAGCGTTTCACGCAAATTTGAAGCATAAATCGCAGCGCTACCGAGGCCAAAGTGGTGTATCAATTCGGACGGACGCTTTCCAGAACGCTAGTAGCCGTTCAAACAGGGCGCACAGTTAAGAGATGGCGCTGACAAAGCGGCGAGCGCCCGTGTTGAGAAAGTCCTAAACAACATTAGCCGGGCGGCGCGTGCAAGCGACGTTCCGTGCAACTTGTCCGTGGTAATATCAAAAGCGGCTCTCACGTTTTCCTTGAATCGGTGAGCCGGGGCACCGTGGTGCACGCGAGAGCTGCTTTCATTATTATCTACATCAATATCTCGAAACTGTTGTCATCCCGAGAATTCGTTTCGAGTGGATCCGCCTTGCAAACTCCACGGCTACAATTTGTACATTCCAACGTGGTCCATCAGGTAATTAGTTAACCTAATTAGTGACTGTTTCATTATTATTCGGCTAAGCATTTCAATTGCTTGTGCAAGTAATGTCCGCCACTTAGAGCAGACCAGCTCATGAACTAGACTTGGGCATTCTGCCACAGGCACTATTGAAGAGTTTTTGAAAGTGTTCGCTGAAGCCCCCCGTATATATATATGCGTGTGTGAGTGACTGTGTGTGTGTGCACGCAATAGAGTAGCACATAAGCTCAGTCACGTGGGGTTATTTCACATTTCGCGGGCTTTCAATAAACGCCGGAATAATTCACCACACTGGATGTGTGTGGCTGCAAAAAAAAAAAAAAAAAAAAAAAAAAGATGGGTCGTTTTGAAATGCCCTCAAGAACGAAATGAAACGTAATTGGCCCTAAAGTGAATAATAAACATTTTCCGCAATTAATCCTTATTGATTAACTAATTAGGCGCAACATAAAACTTAACATAAGGAGCGTCACATGACAGCAACACATATGTCATTGGTTTCATTGAGTTGTGGCTGCCCGCTGTCAATAACATCATCGGTTCTAGTCACATAAAAATCCTGTATAAATGTATGTATGTACGTATATACACGCACGCACGTACGCAAGCACGCACGCGCGCGCGCACACACACACAGGAGCGCCCACACTGAAAGAGTCAAAATCACGTCATGGATGTACGGAAATAAGAACGCCGAAGTGCGTCATAGCGTAAGAAAGCTGGAACACTTGTTTAAATAATACCAGCGGTGGCCAGTGACTGTTGATATGGATGCGAAAACACGTTACCGCCACCTATCTACGGAAATAGCAAGCGCGAAGTCCGTCGCCATTGCGTAAAAAACCTAGACGGCGCAAGGTAACACTCGATTTCATGATGACAGTGGCGGCCGGGGAATAAAAACAGCTCGAACCTCTTGGCAAGAAATACAAAAAAAAAGAAGAAACAAAAAGTGGCTTGCTTTATTATACCTTGTATATGACAGTGAATAAACAGCAAAGCAGTTACAACTAAACTGAAAAAAAAAGGACAGCTAACAAAAGCAAATACACAAAGAAACAAACCAGCCGTGTTTGCTCAGTGGGTATAGCGTTTGGCTACTGAGCGCGAGGTCATGGGATCGAATCCCAGCCACGGCAGCCGCTTTTCGTTGGGGCAGAAAAAAAAATAAACCGTGCACTAAGGTGTAGGAGCACGTTAAAGAACCCCAGGTAGTCTAATTTATTTCGGAGTTGTCCACTACGGCGTGCCTCATAATCAGACCGCGGTTTTGGCACGCAAAACCCCAGTATTATCTGTTTTTTTTTTTTTTTTTTTTTTACGCAAAGAAACAGGTGTGTTTGCATTGAAGGGCGCCCGAAAAAGCGTTTGTTCCAATTACGCGCAGCAAGGACGCTTTATGATGGGGAAGGCAGATGGCTGGAAGGTGCACGTCCTCATCGTTTCTAAACAATTTCTAAACAAAATTGGTCTCACTGTCCCTCCAATAATACCAAGTGGCTCGAGGCTTCGTATTGCATATTAACTGAAAGAATTACACTCACGTTAAATGCCGCAAAAGGACCAAGCGGGGCACTTGCTTCGCGCAGGTGCATTCGCCCAAATTTTATACCTATAGCCCGCATGCAGCTACAAAATCCGAAATCGCATCAGCAGGGGCGGGACGCGCAAGCAGCGTTTCACGCAAATTTGAAGCATAAATCGCAGCGCTACCGAGGCCAAAGTGGTGTATCAATTCGGACGGACGCTTTCCAGAACGCTAGTAGCCGTTCAAACAGGGCGCACAGTTAAGAGATGGCGCTGACAAAGCGGCGAGCGCCCGTGTTGAGAAAGTCCTAAACAACATTAGCCGGGCGGCGCGTGCAAGCGACGTTCCGTGCAACTTGTCCGTGGTAATATCAAAAGCGGCTCTCACGTTTTCCTTGAATCGGTGAGCCGGGGCACCGTGGTGCACGCGAGAGCTGCTTTCATTATTATCTACATCAATATCTCGAAACTGTTGTCATCCCGAGAATTCGTTTCGAGTGGATCCGCCTTGCAAACTCCACGGCTACAATTTGTACATTCCAACGTGGTCCATCAGGTAATTAGTTAACCTAATTAGTGACTGTTTCATTATTATTCGGCTAAGCATTTCAATTGCTTGTGCAAGTAATGTCCGCCACTTAGAGCAGACCAGCTCATGAACTAGACTTGGGCATTCTGCCACAGGCACTATTGAAGAGTTTTTGAAAGTGTTCGCTGAAGCCCCCCGTATATATATATGCGTGTGTGAGTGACTGTGTGTGTGTGCACGCAATAGAGTAGCACATAAGCTCAGTCACGTGGGGTTATTTCACATTTCGCGGGCTTTCAATAAACGCCGGAATAATTCACCACACTGGATGTGTGTGGCTGCAAAAAAAAAAAAAAAAAAAAAAGATGGGTCGTTTTGAAATGCCCTCAAGAACGAAATGAAACGTAATTGGCCCTAAAGTGAATAATAAACATTTTCCGCAATTAATCCTTATTGATTAACTAATTAGGCGCAACATAAAACTTAACATAAGGAGCGTCACATGACAGCAACACATATGTCATTGGTTTCATTGAGTTGTGGCTGCCCGCTGTCAATAACATCATCGGTTCTAGTCACATAAAAATCCTGTATAAATGTATGTATGTACGTATATACACGCACGCACGTACGCAAGCACGCACGCGCGCGCGCACACACACACAGGAGCGCCCACACTGAAAGAGTCAAAATCACGTCATGGATGTACGGAAATAAGAACGCCGAAGTGCGTCATAGCGTAAGAAAGCTGGAACACTTGTTTAAATAATACCAGCGGTGGCCAGTGACTGTTGATATGGATGCGAAAACACGTTACCGCCACCTATCTACGGAAATAGCAAGCGCGAAGTCCGTCGCCATTGCGTAAAAAACCTAGACGGCGCAAGGTAACACTCGATTTCATGATGACAGTGGCGGCCGGGGAATAAAAACAGCTCGAACCTCTTGGCAAGAAATACAAAAAAAAAAGAAGAAACAAAAAGTGGCTTGCTTTATTATACCTTGTATATGACAGTGAATAAACAGCAAAGCAGTTACAACTAAACTGAAAAAAAAAGGACAGCTAACAAAAGCAAATACACAAAGAAACAAACCAGCCGTGTTTGCTCAGTGGGTATAGCGTTTGGCTACTGAGCGCGAGGTCATGGGATCGAATCCCAGCCACGGCAGCCGCTTTTCGTTGGGGCAGAAAAAAAAATAAACCGTGCACTAAGGTGTAGGAGCACGTTAAAGAACCCCAGGTAGTCTAATTTATTTCGGAGTTGTCCACTACGGCGTGCCTCATAATCAGACCGCGGTTTTGGCACGCAAAACCCCAGTATTATCTGTTTTTTTTTTTTTTTTTTTTTTTTTTACGCAAAGAAACAGGTGTGTTTGCATTGAAGGGCGCCCGAAAAAGCGTTTGTTCCAATTACGCGCAGCAAGGACGCTTTATGATGGGGAAGGCAGATGGCTGGAAGGTGCACGTCCTCATCGTTTCTAAACAATTTCTAAACAATTTCTAAACAAAATTGGTCTCACTGTCCCTCCAATAATACCAAGTGGCTCGAGGCTTCGTATTGCATATTAACTGAAAGAATTACACTCACGTTAAATGCCGCAAAAGGACCAAGCGGGGCACTTGCTTCGCGCAGGTGCATTCGCCCAAATTTTATAGCTATAGCCCGCATGCAGCTACAAAATCCGAAATCGCATCAGCAGGGGCGGGACGCGCAAGCAGCGTTTCACGCAAATTTGAAGCATAAATCGCAGCGCTACCGAGGCCAAAGTGGTGTATCAATTCGGACGGACGCTTTCCAGAACGCTAGTAGCCGTTCAAACAGGGCGCACAGTTAAGAGATGGCGCTGACAAAGCGGCGAGCGCCCGTGTTGAGAAAGTCCTAAACAACATTAGCCGGGCGGCGCGTGCAAGCGACGTTCCGTGCAACTTGTCCGTGGTAATATCAAAAGCGGCTCTCACGTTTTCCTTGAATCGGTGAGCCGGGGCACCGTGGTGCACGCGAGAGCTGCTTTCATTATTATCTACATCAATATCTCGAAACTGTTGTCATCCCGAGAATTCGTTTCGAGTGGATCCGCCTTGCAAAATCCACGGCTACAATTTGTACATTCCAACGTGGTCCATCAGGTAATTAGTTAACCTAATTAGTGACTGTTTCATTATTATTCGGCTAAGCATTTCAATTGCTTGTGCAAGTAATGTCCGCCACTTAGAGCAGACCAGCTCATGAACTAGACTTGGGCATTCTGCCACAGGCACTATTGAAGAGTTTTTGAAAGTGTTCGCTGAAGCCCCCCGTATATATATATGCGTGTGTGAGTGACTGTGTGTGTGTGCACGCAATAGAGTAGCACATAAGCTCAGTCACGTGGGGTTATTTCACATTTCGCGGGCTTTCAATAAACGCCGGAATAATTCACCACACTGGATGTGTGTTGCTGCAAAAAAAAAAAAAAAAAAAAAAAAAAAAGATGGGTTGTTTTAAAATGCCCTCAAGAACGAAATGAAACGTAATTGGCCCTAAAGTGAATAATAAACATTTTCCGCAATTAATCCTTATTGATTAACTAATTAGGCGCAACATAAAACTTAACATAAGGAGCGTCACATGACAGCAACACATATGTCATTGGTTTCATTGAGTTGTGGCTGCCCGCTGTCAATAAAATCATCGGTTCTAGTCACATAAAAATCCTGTATAAATGTATGTATGTACGTATATACACGCACGCACGTACGCAAGCACGCACGCGCGCGCGCACACACACACAGGAGCGCCCACACTGAAAGAGTCAAAATCACGTCATGGATGTACGGAAATAAGAACGCCGAAGTGCGTCATAGCGTAAGAAAGCTGGAACACTTGTTTAAATAATATCAGCGGTGGCCAGTGACTGTTGATATGGATGCGAAAACACGTTACCGCCATCTATCTACGGAAATAGCAAGCGCGAAGTCCGTCGCCATTGCGTAAAAAACCTAGACGGCGCAAGGTAACACTCGATTTCATGATGACAGTGGCGGCCGGGGAATAAAAACAGCTCGAACCTCTTGGCAAGAAATACAAAAAAAGAAGAAACAAAAAGTGGCTTGCTTTATTAAACCTTGTCTCTGACAGTGAATAAACAGCAAAGCAGTTACAACTAAACTGAGAAAAAAAAAGACAGCTAACAAAAGCAAGTACACAAAGAAACAAACCAGCCGTGTTTGCTCAGTAGGTATAGCGTTTGGCTAGTGAGCGCGAGGTCATGGGATCGAATCCCAGCCACGGCAGCCGCTTTTCGATGGGGGCGAAATGAAAAAAAAAATAAATAAATAAATAAACCGTGCACTAAGGTTTAGGAGCACGTTTAAGAACCCCATATAGTCTAATTTATTTCGGAGTTGTCCACTACGGCGTGCATCATAATCAGACCGCGGTTTTGGCACGCAAAACCCCAGTATTATCTGTTTTTTTTTTTTTTTTTTTTACGCAAAGAAACAGGTGTGTTTGCATTGAAATGCACCCGGAAAAGCGTTTGTTCCAATTACGCGCAGCAAGGACACTTTTTGATGGGGAAGGCAGATGGCTGGAAGGTGCACGTCCTCATCGTTTCTAAACAATTTCTTAACAAAATTGGTCTCACTGTCCCTCCAATAATACCAAGTGGCTCGAGGCTTCGTATTGCATATTAACTGAAAGAATTACACTCACATTAAATGCCGCAAGAGGACCAAGCGGGGCACTTGCTTCGCGCAGATGCATTCACACAAATTTTATAGCTACAGCCCGCCTGCAGCTACAAAATCCGAAATCGCATCAGCAGGGGCGGGAAGCGCAAGCAGCGTTTCACGCAAATTTGAAGCATAAATCGCAGCGCTACCGAGGCCAAAGTGGTGTATCAATTCGGACGGACGCTTTCCAGAACGCTAGTAGCCGTTCAAACAGGGCGCACAGTTAAGAGATGGCGCTGACAAAGCGGCGAGCGCCCGTGTTGACAAAGTCCGAAACTGCGTCAGCCGGGGCGGCGCGCGCAAGCGACGTTCAGCGCAACTTTTCCGTGGAAATACCGAAAGCGGCTCGCACGTTTGCCTTGTATCGGTGAGCTGGGGCACCGTGGTGCACGCGAGAGGTGGAAACACGGCTTGAAAAGCAAAAATGAGGAATTTCTTTCGGCGCTAACTGCCGCCGGCGGTCACGAGTACGGCCCCATGGAGGTCTGGGTACTTATCGCTGCTATTATAAAGAGGTATGCAACCCCGGCCGACATCGTACCACTTTTCAATTTGTGGTGTCCGGGTGCGTTTTGTGCGATTCACGCACTGCGGCGACGTCGGGAATTGCGCCGACGAGTACGCGACCGCTCGCAGAGACAAAGTCCGAAAGCTCGTCAGCCGGGGCGGCGCGCGCAAGCGACGTTCAGCGCAACTTTTCCGTGGAAATACCGAAAGCGGCTCGCACGTTTGCCTTGTATCGGTGAGCTGGGGCACCGTGGTGCACGCGAGAGGTGGAAAGACGGCTTGAAAAGCAAAAATGAGGAATTTCTTTCGGCGCTAACTGCCGCCGGCGGCCACGAGTACGGCCCCATGGAGGTCTGGGTACTTATCGCTGCTATTATATAGAGGTATGCAGCCCCGGCCGACATCGTACCACTTTTCAATTTGTGGTGTCCGGGTGCGTTTTGTGCGATTCACGCACTGCGGCGACGTCGGGAATTGCGCCGACGAGTACGCGACCGCTCGCAGAGACAAAGTCCGAAAGCTCGTCAGCCGGGGCGGCGCGCGCAAGCGACGTTCAGCGCAACTTTTCCGTGGAAATACCGAAAGCGGCTCGCACGTTTGCCTTGTATCGGTGAGCTGGGGCACCGTGGTGCACGCGAGAGGTGGAAAGACGGCTTGAAAAGCAAAAATGAGGAATTTCTTTCGGCGCTAACTGCCGCCGGCGGCCACGAGTACGGCCCCATGGAGGTCTGGGTACTTATCGCTGCTATTATATAGAGGTATGCAGCCCCGGCCGACATCGTACCACTTTTCAATTTGCGGTGTCCGGGTGCGTTTTGTGCGATTCACGCACTGCGGCGACGTCGGGAATTGCGCCGACGAGTACGCGACCGCTCGCAGAGACAAAGTCCGAAAGCTCGTCAGCCGGGGCGGCGCGCGCAAGCGACGTTCAGCGCAACTTTTCCGTGGAAATACCGAAAGCGGCTCGCACGTTTGCCTTGTATCGGTGAGCTGGGGCACCGTGGTGCACGCGAGAGGTGGAAAGACGGCTTGAAAAGCAAAAATGAGGAATTTCTTTCGGCGCTAACTGCCGCCGGCGGCCACGAGTACGGCCCCATGGAGGTCTGGGTACTTATCGCTGCTATTATATAGAGGTATGCAGGCCCCGGCCGACATCGTACCACTTTTCAATTTGCTGGTGTCCGGGTGCGTTTTGTGCGATTCACGCACTGCGGCGACGTCGGGAATTGCGCCGACGAGTACGCGACCGCTCGCAGAGACAAAGTCCGAAAGCTCGTCAGCCGGGGCGGCGCGCGCAAGCGACGTTCAGCGCAACTTTTCCGTGGAAATACCGAAAGCGGCTCGCACGTTTGCCTTGTATCGGTGAGCTGGGGCACCGTGGTGCACGCGAGAGGTGGAAAGACGGCTTGAAAAGCAAAAATGAGGAATTTCTTTCGGCGCTAACTGCCGCCGGCGGCCACGAGTACGGCCCCATGGAGGTCTGGGTACTTATCGCTGCTATTATATAGAGGTATGCGGCCCCGGCCGACATCGTACCACTTTTCAATTTGTGGTGTCCGGGTGCGTTTTGTGCGATTCACGCACTGCGGCGACGTCGGGAATTGCGCCGACGAGTACGCGACCGCTCGCAGAGACAAAGTCCGAAAGCTCGTCAGCCGGGGCGGCGCGCGCAAGCGACGTTCAGCGCAACTTTTCCGTGGAAATACCGAAAGCGGCTCGCACGTTTGCCTTGTATCGGTGAGCTGGGGCACCGTGGTGCACGCGAGAGGCAGAAACACGGCTTGAAAAGCAAAAATGAGGAATTTCTTTCGGCGCTAACTGCCGCCGGCGGCCACGAGTACGGCCCCATGGAGGTCTGGGTACTTATCGCTGCTATTATATAGAGGTATGCGGCCCCGGCCGACATCGTACCACTTTTCAATTTGTGGTGTCCGGGTGCGTTTTGTGCGATTCACGCACTGCGGCGACGTCGGGAATTGCGCCGACGAGTACGCGACCGCTCGCAGAGACAAAGTCCGAAAGCTCGTCAGCCGGGGCGGCGCGCGCAAGCGACGTTCAGCGCAACTTTTCCGTGGAAATACCGAAAGCGGCTCGCACGTTTGCCTTGTATCGGTGAGCTGGGGCACCGTGGTGCACGCGAGAGGCAGAAACACGGCTTGAAAAGCAAAAATGAGGAATTTCTTTCGGCGCTAACTGCCGCCGGCGGCCACGAGTACGGCCCCATGGAGGTCTGGGTACTTATCGCTGCTATTATATAGAGGTATGCGGCCCCGGCCGACATCGTACCACTTTTCAATTTGTGGTGTCCGGGTGCGTTTTGTGCGATTCACGCACTGCGGCGACGTCGGGAATTGCGCCGACGAGTACGCGACCGCTCGCAGAGACAAAGTCCGAAAGCTCGTCAGCCGGGGCGGCGCGCGCAAGCGACGTTCAGCGCAACTTTTCCGTGGAAATACCGAAAGCGGCTCGCACGTTTGCCTTGTATCGGTGAGCTGGGGCACCGTGGTGCACGCGAGAGGTGGAAACACGGCTTGAAAAGCAAAAATGAGGAATTTCTTTCGGCGCTAACTGCCGCCGGCGGCCACGAGTACGGCCCCATGGAGGTCTGGGTACTTATCGCTGCTATTATATAGAGGTATGCAACCCCGGCCGACATCGTACCACTTTTCAATTTGTGGTGTCCGGGTGCGTTTTGTGCGATTCACGCACTGCGGCGACGTCGGGAATTGCGCCGACGAGTACGCGACCGCTCGCAGAGACAAAGTCCGAAACCGCGTCAGCCGGGGCGGCGCGCGCAAGCGACGTTCAGCGCAACTTTTCCGTGGAAATACCGAAAGCGGCTCGCACGTTTGCCTTGTAATCGGTGAGCTGGGGCACCGTGGTGCACGCGAGAGGTGGAAATACGCCGACGAGTACGCAAGCCACCGTCCAAAACAACGGTCATGGAGCACAGCACCGTGCGTGGCACAACGTTTGCAGAGAAAGTGCGGCAGCGGAAAGCTCGTTCGCCGTGAAAGTCAGCACAGGATGCGCGGTGGTTCAGGCACGTGAATATTCGCGAAGCCGTACTCGCCGCTGGCGAAACATTGACGATCACGACCCTCTTGCGCGGTGTTGGTTTTCACGACTTCGGCCCTGTGCAGCCGACGTAAACTTTCAAAGTTCGTCAAGGTGCGGCACGATTTCCGCCAAATCCCCGTCGAAAATGCCACGAGTACGGCCCCATGGAGGTCTGGGTACTTATCGCTGCTATTATATGGGGGTTGGAGTGCAGTCGCCCCCCGAGTGCGTGCGACCTGGGTGTCTGATATGCGGCGGGCTCCGTGCCCGTCAAGCGTGTCCCCGGAGCCTCTCCCGTGGATCCCTCGGCAATCGTCTGCAGCCTCATCCGCTTGATGCGTTAGGGGCTGGTTGTCGGACGACGCCGTATCCACGATATCGAGGTGTGTTCCGCATCGTCCTCGGACGAGTCAAATAAGAAAGCGCCGAAGGCGCGGGCGTGACCCGTCGCTTGGCGGCTTTGCCGTCTCGGCTACGTTGCAAGCGCCGATCGGTCCACCAGTGCTGCGGGCTGATGGCAAATCCCGCAAGCCGTGACCGAGTCGACGCAACGAATCTATCGAGAGTGTGCGTGCTTCTTGCCGCGTGGCGATACCCAGCCCTGCGGGGAGGGCGCCGTAGCGAGCTCGAACGCCGTCATCTCGGACTGTGCAAAGAGGTGGGCTTTGCAAAAACGAAGCGTGCTGAGGCGCCTGAAGGTGGCCTCGGCGTCGCAACAACGGCGTCCGGCATGGCTGGACGCGCAGTTGAACGATTACCTGGTTGATCCTGCCAGTAATCATATGCTTGTCTCAAAGATTAAGCCATGCATGTCTAAGTACATGCCGAAATAAGGCGAAACCGCGAATGGCTCATTAAATCAGTTATGGTTCCTTAGATCGTTTCTTCCTACTTGGATAACTGTGGCAATTCTAGAGCTAATACATGCAGTGAGCCTGAAGCCCTTTGGGCGACGGGTGCTTTTATTAGACCAAGATCGATCGGGTTTCGGCCCGTATTGTGTGGTGACTCTGGATAACTTTGTGCTGATCGCATGGCCACGAGCCGGCGACGTTTCTTTCAAGTGTCTGCCTTATCAACTTTCGATGGTAGGTTACTTGCTTACCATGGTTGTTACGGGTAACGGAGAATCAGGGTTCGATTCCGGAGAGGGAGCCTGAGAAACGGCTACCACATCCAAGGAAGGCAGCAGGCGCGCAAATTACCCACTCCCGGCACGGGGAGGTAGTGACGAAAAATAACAATACGGGACTCTTTTGAGGCCCCGTAATTGAAATGAGTACACTCTAAATCCTTTAACGAGGATCAATTGGAGGGCAAGTCTGGTGCCAGCAGCCGCGGTAATTCCAGCTCCAATAGCGTATACTAAAGCTGCTGCGGTTAAAAAGCTCGTAGTTGGATCTCAGTTCCAGACGAGTAGTGCATCTACCCGATGCGACGGCTCGGACTGAACATCATGCCGGTCCTTTCTTGGTGCACTTCATTGTGTGCCTCGAGAAGGCCGGTGCTTTTACTTTGAAAAAATTAGAGTGCTCAACGCAGGCGAGTCGCCTGAATAAACTTGCATGGAATAATAGAACAAGACCTCGTTTCTGTTCTGTTGGTTTTTGGAATACGAGGTAATGATTAAGAGGGACAGACGGGGGCATTCGTATTGCGGCGCTAGAGGTGAAATTCTTGGACCGTCGCAAGACGAACTACTGCGAAAGCATTTGCCAAGAATGTTTTCTTTGATCAAGAACGAAAGTCAGAGGTTCGAAGGCGATCAGATACCGCCCTAGTTCTGACCATAAACGATGCCAACCAGCGATCCGCCTGAGTTACTCAAATGACTCGGCGGGCAGCTTCCGGGAAACCAAAGTATTTGGGTTCCGGGGGAAGTATGGTTGCAAAGCTGAAACTTAAAGGAATTGACGGAAGGGCACCACCAGGAGTGGAGCCTGCGGCTTAATTTGACTCAACACGGGAAAACTTACCCGGCCCGGACACTGGGAGGATTGACAGATTGAGAGCTCTTTCTTGATTCGGTGGATGGTGGTGCATGGCCGTTCTTAGTTGGTGGAGCGATTTGTCTGGTTAATTCCGATAACGAACGAGACTCTAGCCTATTAAATAGGTGCGGGGTTCCCAGCACCTTACAACCTTCTTAGAGGGACAAGCGGCTCCTAGCCGCACGAAACAGAGCAATAACAGGTCTGTGATGCCCTTAGATGTCCGGGGCCGCACGCGCGCTACACTGAAGGAAGCAGCGTGTCTTTATCCCTGTCTGAAAAGACTGGGTAACCCGTGGAACTTCTTTCGTGATTGGGATAGGGGCTTGCAATTGTTCCCCTTGAACGAGGAATTCCCAGTAAGCGCGAGTCATAAGCTCGCGTTGATTACGTCCCTGCCCTTTGTACACACCGCCCGTCGCTACTACCGATTGAATGATTTAGTGAGGTCTTCGGACCGATGTCCGGCGCGGCCTTTCGGTTGCGCCGGTCTGTTGGAAAGATGACCAAACTTGATCATTTAGAGGAA
>NC_051157.2:232845450-232847950 GCF_013339745.2 Dermacentor silvarum
CCGGACTGTGAAGGGTGACGATCGTTTCTGCCCCGTGTGGGTGGAGCGGCTCGCTGCGCCCGACGCTTTCCGCCGCTGTCCCCGCTTGGACGCGGGGACGGCTATACCCGAACATGCGCGGGGACTGCCTGAATTCTGAGGGGCGCCCCGTGCCCAATTTGTTGCGCCCAGCGGGCGGCGGCTGCAACCTTGGACGGTTGGCTTGGCCGCGCCCGTGGGTACAAACGGCGTAACGCACTTTCATGGGTGGGCTTTCAGTCCGCCTCGACGCTCATGCGCGGAATGGGAGTAAGACGACCCGACAAAGCTTTGCCCAGTACGAGAGGAACGGTAGAGGTCGGTCAAGGAACTGGCGGTCGAGAGCTAAAGCTGCCTGCCATCCATCATTCATAGTTGGAACTGCGGTGCAAGCGCTCTCCCGTCCTCCGCGGCAAACGCCGCCGAGTCTGAAAAGGCTGGCGGCTGCCGGTCGCTTCCTGCGGCGAGTATGGAGTAACGACCCGACTATGTTGCTGCCCAAGTACTGAAGGAACGGCGCGGCATTCGGTCGGTCATGGAACTGGCGGTACGAGGGTGTGGCTGCCAAGTACAATAGGAACCGTGGCCCATAACGCCCTCCCGTCCTCCGCGGCAAGTGCCACCGAGCCCGACAGGGCCGGAGGCTGCCGGTCGGCTCCTGCTCGTGACGCGCGAGATGTCGAGATCGCGGTTGAATGCGACGACGTTGGCAGGCTATTCGCCCGCCGCCGAGGGAAAGGCGGCGCTGCTGCGAAGTACGAGAGGAAACGCGGCTTTGCTACGTCGGACGCGTTCCGCGGTTAACGGACTTGTGCGCTTTGGGAAGGCGCCGCACGTCGAAAGAGGATTTACGGACAGACGAGGGACTGAAGTCTCGAAACTTGAACGCACTTGCGGCCAGGCTCTTGCTGGCTTCGTCTTCCGCCTCGAGTAGAATTGTTGCGGCTCCGGCGCCGAAAGCTGTCCCTGGCACTGGCCGAGTGGTTTTGGAGAGCCGCGCGAGTACGCGCGCCGGGCTCTTGTCCGTCGTCTCAAGTAGACTGTCGGATCAGCAGCGGGTGTGCTGCGGCAATCCGCCGATGCGAAAGCGTGTTTGTGTGTTAGGGACATTGTGGTCAATTTGAGTACCCTTCTGATGACTAAAAGCGAGACACGTCGATGGGGGCGAGACCCCACCCGTGGCCGTGTCGCCGTGAAAGACTCCACAGCTGCTCGTGCCCCCTCATGGCCTTGCGGCTTTTTTCCAATTTTCGTGGAGCAATGTGAACGTGCACACGTAGCACACGGGTCCGGTGGGTGGTTGGCAGGGAAAACCGGCTTCGAGTGCTCGCAAAAAAGAAAAAGACGTGGTAAGGGGAGCCACGCCCCCGCGGGTGTGTAGCCGTGAGCGGCTCCACTGCATCTTGGTCCTACATCTGATCCTGGTGCATACAGAGTGGAGGCTCACGTGCACACAAAGGCTCGCGGGGTTTAGCTGGAAACGCAACACGCAAGTAGCAGGGTGTGGTGCGCCTATATGCTACCAGCTGTCTGAGACGCGGCTGTCGAAAGAGCGCGCAGACTCGAGGAGCGCGCGCAGAAAGGTGCCCTTCGAAACCACACACAGGGAGACGCCACGTGCCTAAAACCCTGGTTGTACTGTACGGAATTGAACAAACTACTTTTCACGACTCTAAGCGGTGGATCACTCGGTTCTCGGGTCGATGAAGAACGCAGCCAGCTGCGAGACTTGGTGTGAATTGCAGGACACACTGAGCACTGATTCTTTGAACGCACATTGCGGCCTTGGGTCTTCCCTTGGCTTCGTCTGTCTGAGGGTCGGATCACATATCAAGAGAGCCTTCGGCGCACAAGGGAACGTGCGTCCGTCGACTCGTTTTGACCGCGTCGGCATCACGGACAGTACGTTGAGTGCTGAAGCCACGCGCCAGCGGCCTCACGTGAGGGAGACGGTGGCGAACTGAACTGTTGTGCCAAAACTTCGCAGAGACGGAAACGAGGCATTGTACTACTGCAGCGCGGCTAGTGCGCGCCTCCGAAGAGACCGCCGCAGGATGGAGTCGGACACCTGCAGGGAAAGTGCGGTCTGAATCGCGAGGCGCAAACGTCTGTTGCGACAGCAGTAGCGCGCACGTTTGCGAGAGAGTCGGAAGCTTGCGTGCACGGACAAACGCGGGAAGCAAATGCCGGCCGATTCCCGCGCCGTGCGCTAAGCGAGCGTGATCGCACGTTGCGTTGTTTGCCTTCGGAGTACGTCGAGCTCTTGCAAAAAGGTCACTCGTCCGCGTCACCGCACGGGTGCAGGCGCCCTAGTCTGGGTTTCGTCGCAGGAATAGGAATCGGAAAAAATTCTTGCGCGGAACGGGGAGGACAAGGGTGCGCCCCGAAGCGGTAGTGATGCGGTTACGCGAGTGCGCCGTCTGCGAGCGCGAAGAAAACTGCACGACGAATAGTCGCCGCGAAGCGGAAAATGTCTCCTTCG
>NC_051157.2:232850450-232852950 GCF_013339745.2 Dermacentor silvarum
AGCCCCGGGAAGAGTTTTCTTTTCTCTGTAAGGAGATCGAGTCCCTGGAATGGGTTCACCCCGAGATAGGGACGGTGGCTCCGTAGAGCAGTGCGGCTCTTGCGCTGTCCGGTGCGCTCCTGTCGGCCCTTGAAAATCCGAGTGAGGGAGTGTGATTTTCGTGCCGGACCGTACCCACATCCGCAGCAGGTCTCCAAGGTGAACAGCCTCTAGTCGATAGACCAATGTAGGTAAGGGAAGTCGGCAAAACGGATCCGTAACCTTGGGAAAAGGATTGGCTCTGAGGGCTGAGCCGGTCGGGCTGGGGTCCAGAAGCAGGAACGGCACTGCACCGGGACTGGGCGAGGCTCGCCGCCGTAAAAAGCGGTGCGGCCGAGCCCGGACCAGCGTCGGGACCTTCCTGTGGAAAGCCACAGCTGTGCATTTTCCGTGGGCTTCGCGCCTGAGGTTCTTGCTTCGGCCGGCAGAAAACAGCCAACTCAGAACTGGCACGGACCGGGGGAATCCGACTGTCTAATTAAAACAAAGCATTGCGAGGGCCGTTGACGGTGCTGACGCAATGTGATTTCTGCCCAGTGCTCTGAATGTCAACGTGAAGAAATTCAAAAAAGCGCGGGTAAACGGCGGGAGTAACTATGACTCTCTTGTCAGCGTAATGTATGTATGTATGTCTTTAGCCAAATGCCTCGTCAGCGTAAACGCGCACGCTACGTTGAACACCAAAGGCTCTACCACTTAGGGCCTAAGGTTTTGGCTGATCACCTTCTTATAGGTGACACTAACGCATGTTCCCTCTCCGATTTGCACAAGGAGTTTGATCCAATTTTTAACACGTATTCGTCTCCACTTTCCACTCCCCTTGAATCCTCTATCAGCCTTGAGGTTGATGAGACTTTGTTCACAGAAGGCGAGATCGCCGTTGCGATTCGGTTACTCTCCTCGAAGTCCGCTCCTGGTCCGGACAACATTTCCATTCCTGAACTCCTCAAAGTCCCTCCTAGTGTTTTAACACACATCTTTAATAACTGGCTTGCTTTGGCATTGTTCCTTTGGAAATGAAACAGAGCAGAACTGTTTTCATTCCTAAGAAGTTTAATCCAGTAGGTCCTGGCGATTACAGGCCTATTTCAGTCTCACCAGCCCTTTTCCGTCTGTTTTCGAAGCTACTTCTGTGTCGACTCAGCGCGACCAATAATTTTCACAAGTATCAGTCTGGCTTTGCGGAGGATTGCAGTACCTCCTCTAACCTTCTGGTGCTCCAGGCACTCATGCGTGCTCTCAAACTTCAACATCGACCCTTCTTTGCAGTCAGCCTTGACTTGCGAAAGGCGTTTGATTCAGTTTCTCACTCGGCCATTTTCTCTTCTCTGGAAGCTCGAAAGGTTCCTACCCGCATTCTAAATCTAATAAGACATCTCTATGTCAACTGCACCACTACGTTTACTTGTGGTGGTATCTCAGATAATGTCCGTGTCCCTTTAAGAAGGGGTATAAAGCAGGGCGATCCGCTCTCACCATTCCTCTTTAATTGCATTATAGACCCGTTGTTATACATGCTCAACGATTTGGGAGTTGGAGTGCCACTGGGTGCAGCTTCGATGTCTGCGATGGCATTTGCAGACGACCTCCTGCTCGTCTCGGACACCTCTGAAGGTCTCCAGCTTCTTGTCGATGAGACTGTTCGATACTTGAATAATGTTGATCTGCACATAAATCCAACGAAGTCTCAGTACTTTGGTTGGCGTCCCAACCATTACACTAAGGGTTTCGACTACAGTATTCCACCCATAGTTATTTCTGGTAACACTCTTGCTCCTAAAGCTCGTGGTGAGCCCATCCGGTACCTTGGTATCGACTTGTACACTAACAAACACCCCACTGTCGACTCAAAAAAGGCACACAGTCTTCTCGGCCTCATTGCGAAAGCATCGCTAAAGCCTTTCCAGAAGGTAAACTGCATCAGGCAGCTGGTTCTCCCAGCTTTCCTGTACGGCGCCGCCAACTCCCTTGAGGTGGCGTCTGAATCGTGTAGGCTAGATGCCCTTATCCGCACTTGGGTAAAGAAGACTCTGCACTTGCCCTCTGGTTTTCCGAATATTCACATCTGGCTCCCATCTAAGAGGGGGGGCCTCGGCCTCATACAGCTTCAACGCGTCGCACAAATCGTGCAATTTAAGAGTCTAACACGTCTGCTCAGGATGGGCGACATTTTATTGACAATCTTTTTGACATTATCCTTGACAAAAATCACAAGAGAATTTCTGAACTTTTCGGTGTCCCGTCGGGCATCACTTCTGTAAAGGCAGTTGAAAGCGCATTGCGCAGGGGGACCACCAAATGGTGGAATGACTTAAAAACAAGATATACAAACAAGGACCTCTTTGCTCACCACGACCAGATGTCGGCCAACACATGGCTTGGATACGAGTCCAAACTTCTGAAGGATGGCGATCGGGTGAAGGCCTTGCGCCTTCGCACCAATCTTTACCCCACTAAATCA
>NC_051157.2:232854644-232859987 GCF_013339745.2 Dermacentor silvarum
CCGGTCGTTGCGATAGTAATTCTGCTCAGTACGAGAGGAACCGCAGATTCGGACACTTGGTTCACGTGCTTGGTCGAGAGACCAGTGGTGCGAAGCTACCATCCGTGGGATTACGACTGAACGCCTCTAAGTCAGAATCCCGTCTAAGCACTGCAACGATATCGTGTGCACTTGCGGCGAAAGCGGGTAAGATTAGCGCCGGGTCGAGCGCGGCGGGCCGCCGCGCTTCCCGGCTCGATGACGCCAAATGAACCCAGAGAGCGCCACACCGGAGGCCGAGTATTGTCGAGGCCACTGGTCGCTCTCCGGGGCTATGGCTGGCCTGAATCGCTGCAGTGTCAAATCGTCTGAAGACGACTTAGGTACCTGTCGTGGTGTCGTAAGTAGTAGAGCAGCCACCACACTGCGATCTATTGAGGCTTAGCCTCTGACTGGAAGGTTTGTCCGCGGTACAAAACTGAAACGTACATCCTTCCCGAGGCGCCTTATGCGATCGCAGTGCTTGCCGACAGGTGCGGAGTTTGTGTTGCGCGTCCGAAAGTGGACGACGCACGGACGAAAAATTAAAAAAAAAAATAAAAGGTGCGAGCTCTTTGCTGCGGTGAAACTCGCACAAAACGGTTGCCGCGAACGGCAACACAACGGCGCAACGGCTGGGGACCGTTGTTGCCGCAGCGTGCAAGTCGCTGGGCGGAACGCGACCAAAGTGTGTTGTGCCTGCTGCCGCTGCTGAGGTGCGGCAGTGATGAGAAGCGCACGGTTTTCGCAGAGATCAGACTGCGAATGCGTGCAGCCACGTCTTTTGCGAAAAGCTCATACGGGCGGCGCGCCGTATGAGCGAAAGGTCTCGCAATTGCGGACCATTGTGCGAGAGAAGAATCTGTGGATTCTACGGGAGAATGCGCGAAGGGGCGACGCGCAGTGCGAGCAGAGGGAATCGCACGTGTGACCTGATCTCGTACCAAAGAAGGGGTGCTTTTTCTCGTACCAAGGAAGGGCTGTTTTTCTCGTGGTGACAAAGCCCCCTGTTTGAGCAGGTCAGCAAAGAGAAAGAGGCCTTTCGCGCTTCGCCGAAGGCCCTTCGCGCGAGCGTTGCATGCTGCGGCCTCGCGCGTACATTGAAAGGGGGGGGTGTTTTTTTTTTTTTTTTTTTTCCGCCGCCCCGGTTGACGTGTTTTTTTTGGCCGCCCCGGCTGACGTGGTAAGGGACTTTGCCGCGCGCTTGCGCGCGGCCCCGCGGCCCCAACCGAACCGCCAGCAGCAGATTAGACAAACAGGTGTATGGACACCGACGAGGATTCACGCCGGGCTTAAGCGCCGACCATTTTCGGTCACTGTGGGTGGCTTAAGCGCGGGCCTTTTTTCTTAATTTTTTCTTTTCCTTCTTGCCCCGGTTGACGTGGTGGCGCGCTTAAGCGCGGCGCTTCAGCTCGGCCACTGTGGCCCCGGTTGACGTGGTTTTTAGGCCGCCCCGGCTGACGTGGTTGGTAAGGGACTTTGCCGCGCGCTTGGGCACTGCCCCACCCCA
This sequence comes from Dermacentor silvarum, assembly GCF_013339745.2. NCBI lineage: Eukaryota > Metazoa > Arthropoda > Arachnida > Ixodida > Ixodidae > Dermacentor > Dermacentor silvarum. The sequence goes on from NC_051157.2 coordinate 232,856,173, forward strand.
CTCGCCAGAAGACTAGCTGAATGTCAACACCGCGGAGGAGGAATCGCGACGCCAACCAATTTCGGTCACTTATGAGCGGCTCGATTGCCGCATTGGCGCCTGCCGACTTGCATCGCGTGCAGCTCAAACGCGCGTTCTTCGCCGCCCCGGTTGACGCGGTTTTTTGGCCGCCCCGGCTGACGTGCTGAGGGACTTTGCCGCGCGCTTGCGCGCCGCCCCACTCACCCGCAGACTGTCAACACAGAGCAGGAGGAATCCCGGGTTTTTTTTTTCTTCTCCTTCCTACCCCGATGGACGCGGTGGCGGACTTTCGGTGCGTCGAGTGCGGCTTAAAGACTTTCTTTGCCGCCCCGGTTGACATGGTAGCGGACTTTGCGGGTTCTTTCCCGCGGCTGTTGGCGTGTTCTGTTTTCCTGTGTTTTCTTTTTTTTTTTTTTAGGTGCGCTCGTAGTCAGGGTAGGCAAGCGCCACGTATCACTGATGAAAACTGGCCGCGTTTGAATGCATAAAATTCTAATGAAAATATCTAATGAAAACCAAACCAGTAAGAAAGGCGTCCAAAATTGCCAAATTTTCATTTCAGAACACATTTACATTTAAGAACATTTGTTGTTTTCTTTGCTGCCTCGGCTGAATAATTCTGAAGCAGGATTTGCCACAAAAGCAATTCTTTTTTTTTTTTTTTTTTCGAGCGCTTTTTTTCTTGCGTTTCCGTGGTCCCTTACAAAAATAGTTCTTCTGCAGCACAGTGTGCGTGTGTTCAAATTTGAGAAAAAGCCCTGTTCTAAATAGAAAGAAGAAAACAATTTCGGTTAGAGCAACTGCAGAAGAAGAAACGACGTTCCGATTCTGAAGCAGGTTCTGATTTGTCACAATCGCAATTCTCTCTTTTTTTTTTTTTCGTGCGCTTTTTCTCCTTGCATTTCCGTGGTCCCTTACAAAAATAGTTCTTCTGCAGCAGTGTGCGTGTGTTCAAATTTGAGAATGATCTGATTCTGAAGGAGGTTCTGATTAGCCACAATCACAATTCTTTTTTTTTTTTTCGTGCGCTTTTTTTCCTTGCATTTCCGCGGTACCCCTTACAAAAATGGTCCTTCTGCAGCACATGCAACACACACAGCGTGCGTGTGTGTGTTCAAATTTGAGAATGATGGAAGTACCTAGCGCTGCAACTAGAACAAGAATTAATTATGAGTAAAAATGCACACTACCGAAGCCCAATCCCTGTTCTAAATAAAATGAAGAAAACAATTTCGGTTAGAGCAACTGCAGAAGAAGAAGAAACAACGTTCTGATTCTGAAGCAGGTTCTGATTTGCCACAATCACATTTCTTTTTTTTTTTTTCGTGCGCTTTTTTCCCTTGCATTTCCGTGGTCCCTTACAAAAATAGTTCTTCTGCAGCACAGTGTGCGTGTGTTCAAATTTGAGAAAAAGCCCTGTTCTAAATAGAAAGAAGAAAACAATTTCGGTTAGAGCAACTGCAGAAGAAGAAACGACGTTCCGATTCTGAAGCAGCTTCTGATTTGTCACAATCGCAATTCTCTCTTTTTTTTTTTTTTTCGTGCGCTTTTTCTCCTTGCATTTCCGTGGTCCCTTACAAAAATAGTTCTTCTGCAGCAGTGTGCGTGTGTTCAAATTTGAGAATGATCTGATTCTGAAGCAGGTTCTGATTAGCCACAATCACAATTCTTTTTTTTTTTTTTCGTGCGCTTTTTTTCCTTGCATTTCCGCGGTACCCCTTACAAAAATGGTCCTTCTGCAGCACATGCAACACACACAGCGTGCGTGTGTGTGTTCAAATTTGAGAATGATGGAAGTACCTAGCGCTGCAACTAGAACAAGAATTAATTATGAGTAAAAATGCACACTACCGAAGCCCAATCCCTGTTCTAAATAAAATGAAGAAAACAATTTCGGTTAGAGCAACTGCAGAAGAAGAAACAACGTTCTGATTCTGAAGCAGGTTCTGATTTGCCACAATCACATTTCTTTTTTTTTTTTTCGTGCGCTTTTTTCCCTTGCATTTCCGTGGTCCCTTACAAAAATGGTTCTTCTGCAGCACATGCACAAGCAATAAACGACGACACAATCGTCAGCGATATTTTCCTGGCCATTTAAAGAAATGTTTTCCGATCCATTTACACACATACACACACATGTGTGTGTGTGTGTGTTCAAATTTGAGAATGTTCACACTACCTAACGCTAGAAAAAGAAGAATTTATTTTCTCACTCGCGAAAATAAAACACATACTACAGAAGCTGTTCTATAAATAAAAAGAAGAAAACAAATTTTGTTAGAGCAAGTGCAGCAAAGATGTCAAGTTGTCTACACACAGCAGCGAAAGAATTACGATTTGAACAAATAAATAGCAAAACAATTCAGGTTAATGCGAGAAAACAAGTAAGCTGATGACATGGCATAACGCTGTCGCCGCCCCCCCCTGCCTTTCGTCACGTCTCCGAGATAGGCGCCAGTCGGGCCCGCGAGCAGCTTCCGTTATCTCCTTGCTATCCGCGGCGTTCACTGATACAGACTGATATGACGCCGCGCCTGTAGTATCTAAAAGCCCAAGGAGCGGGGTTGGCGCCACAGCGCAACGTGGCGCCCGACGGAATGACGAAGTAAATTTGGCGGCCCGCCGGCATTGAAGCGTTAGGCCAACGCCGCAGACAGCAAAGAGATAACGCAAGCTGCTCGTTTGGTCGGACCAGCCGTGACGTCGGAGACGTGACGAAAGGGCCGGGGGGTGGCGACATCGACGACAGAGACGCTCTTTTTGCGGCCAGTTTCAGTTTCAAGCAGCCTGCCAAGAGGAACTAATTGTTCGCGTAGCTCCCACATGAACTCCGCTATTCAAAATTCGATCCTTGGGCTAGGTAGTGTCGAGGACGGGCCCAAAGTACTCATTTGCTATAGCCACCTATTGTTGATCATTAGAAAGTTAATTAGCGTAAATTTGCTAATTACGCACGTAATTGCGGAAATTGCTCTGTATTATCTAGAGGCCGCCAATCCGTACACTGGAATGGCAAACATAACTTGACAAAGATTTACATTTTACTAATTTTAAAATTTGGTGCAGCTAAAAAAAAAAAAAAAAAAAAAAAACACCCTGTATACTGACAGACTTCGGTTGCTTTAAAAAAATAGGCTAAGGACCACCACTGTTTATATAAAGACGGAAACAGGCGGAAATTGTCAAGTGCTTTTTGCAAAATGAATAAATTTAGAATCTATTCTGGTGCTCGCAGTTTCGAGCAAAGAATGTGGAGCAAGAGAGATATGGAAAAAAAAAAGTCACTACTTTCTTCGCGCGGCGGGATTCGAACCAGGGTACACACGATCCGAAGGGGAGTGCTATCCCCTAACGATAACCACTGGACTATGGCACCCACTCTTGCAGAACAAGAATTTATGGGTACCATAAATGCTTGCTCGTTGTACCGTTGCGTTGTACCGACGATTGTAAGACAACTTGCTATGGGCCACAGAAAGAGAAAATGAGAGCGTGAGACACACAGAGAGGAAAAGAAGCGAGAGGAAAAGAAAAAGACGCTTACAGAGTTTACTACTGTTTCATACGTTTTCACAAGCGTGGATCGTCCTTAATTTTTTTTTTTTTTGTTCAATTTCGCTGAAAATGCAGAATCGTTAGGGCGACTTTTGGTATATGTGTCCGTACGCGCGCGGCCACGTACATGCCTAATAAATGGTCTATCTGAAACCACGGCGTGCTGACGTACGCGTGGGCACGAGCGAATTTAGTTATTGAGCACCAGCTACGACACGAGAAACGTTTAACTCGGAACA
>NC_051157.2:232860087-232872587 GCF_013339745.2 Dermacentor silvarum
TAGTGCAGAAAGCATTGCAAGCGCCGTTTCCTTCGCGTTCCTGCTACGGCGCCGGGTGCATTTTACGTTGCCCCGCAAAATGTACGTGAAAAAAAAAACGAAAAAAAAAACGTCTTCTTGTCTGTTCTTATTTATGGATAATTCATCTCTGATGTGCGATGTTCGCGGTTGTTAACTGAGAACTAAGCACGCGAGCAGTTTTTGTTCAGAAGGAACGTATTTACCTTCTGGTCAAGTCGCGCTGGCGCGCAATGCGTACCAAGGTGCTTACGTCGGCGCTGATCGAGCGAGCCACGCGCTCCGGTGTTCCCGCCATTCCCCATGTGCAAAACGAATTGGTGTATAATAGGAAATGCTCATAGACCGTTTACCAGTGGCTTACAACATTTGGAATACCGTCTTCCAGTAATAGGCATTCTGCAGAACTAGGAAGACGAGTATAGAAATAGGTTGAACAAACTAATCCCTCAGTGCCTTATTGACAAGTTAATACGAAATTCAGTGATGAATATTATTTAGCTGTAAGAAACTGATCAGTGTTTTCAGGCAACTGTTGAGAAAGTAGCATTACCAAACCTGTTATTGCAATACAGTAGCAGTTAAAATAAGAATTTGGATTGTTAAATTTTTGTGCCATATTTTTAGCATAAATCCTACCACAAAATATAACAGGAGTTGACGTACATCAATTGAATGCACTGTTTTGTGGAAACAGTGCTCAAATTTGTTCCTGCAATTGCGTTGTGTGTAAACATCAAACTTATATTACTTCTATTTTTTTTCCAGACCACAGCTCCAGCTCGGATAACTCCACCTCGTCTTTGTTAGGGGATGCGAAATGTGCGGCCGTCAGTCTTTCAACCGGTCTAGCTTAATGATATTGTTTGAATGAGTAATCACAGATAACTGCTGCGACAAACGATTTGTGTTGGTAAGATTGCCTCACGCGAAGTAAAAAAGCATGACTTTTGCTATTCAGAAATTGTAAGAAGCTTTATGCATATGCGCCTACAGAATTTGCAGTGTGCACTTAAAAGAATTTTTGAAAGTGCTCGCTGAAACCCCCTGTGTGTGTATATATATATATATATATATATATATATATATATATATATATATATATAAGCGTGTGTGAGTGACTGTGTGTGTGTGCACGCAATAGAGTAGCACATAAGCTCAGTCACGTGGGGTTATTTCACATTTCGCGGGCTTTCAATAAACGCGGGAATAATTCACCACACTGGATGTGTGTTGCTGCAAAAAAAAAAAAAAAATAGATCGGTCGTTTTAAAATGCCCTCAAGAACGAAATGAAACGTAATTGGCCCTAAAGTGAATAATAAACAATTTCCGCAAATAATCCTTATTGATTAACTAATTAGGCGCAACATAAAACTTAACATAAGGAGCGTCACATGACAGCAAAACATATGTCATTGGTTTCATTGAGTTGTGGCTGCCCGCTGTCAATAAAATCATCGGTTCTAGTCACATAAAAATCCTGTATAAATGTATGTATGTACGTATATACACGCACGCACGTACGCAAGCACGCACGCGCGCGCACACACACACACAGGAGCGCCCACACTGAAAGAGTCAAAATCACGTCATGGATGTACGGAAATAAGAACGCCGAAGTGCGTCATAGCGTAAGAAAGCTGGAACACTTGTTTAAATAATATCAGCGGTGGCCAGTGACTGTTGATATGGATGCGAAAACACGTTACCGCCATCTATCTACGGAAATAGCAAGCGCGAAGTCCGTCGCCATTGCGTAAAAAACCTAGACGGCGCAAGGTAACACTCGATTTCATGATGACAGTGGCGGCCGGGGAATAAAAACAGCTCGAACCTCTTGGCAAGAAATACAAAAAAAAGAAGAAACAAAAAGTGGCTTGCTTTATTAACCTTGTCTCTGACAGTGAATAAACAGCAAAGCAGTTACAACTAAACTGAAAAAAAAAAGACAGCTAACAAAAGCAAGTACACAAAGAAACAAACCAGCCGTGTTTGCTCAGTAGGTATAGCGTTTGGCTACTGAGCGCGAGGTCATGGGATCGAATCCCAGCCACGGCAGCCGCTTTTCGATGGGGGCGAAATGAAAAAAAAAAATAAATAAATAAATAAACCGTGCACTAAGGTGTAGGAGCACGTTAAAGAACCCCAGGTAGTCTAATTTATTTCGGAGTTGTCCACTACGGCGTGCCTCATAATCAGACCGCGGTTTTGGCACGCAAAACCCCAGTATTATCTGTTTTTTTTTTTTTTTTACGCAAAGAAACAGGTGTGTTTGCATTGAAGGGCGCCCGAAAAAGCGTTTGTTCCAATTACGCGCAGCAAGGACGCTTTATGATGGGGAAGGCAGATGGCTGGAAGGTGCACGTCCTCATCGTTTCTAAACAATTTCTAAACAAAATTGGTCTCACTGTCCCTCCAATAATACCAAGTGGCTCGAGGCTTCGTATTGCATATTAACTGAAAGAATTACACTCACGTTAAATGCCGCATAAGGACCAAGCGGGGCACTTGCTTCGCGCAGGATGCATTCAGCCCAAATTTTATAGCTATAGCCCGCATGCAGCTACAAAATCCGAAATCGCATCAGCAGGGGCGGGACGCGCAAGCAGTGTTTCACGCAAATTTGAAGCATAAATCGCAGCGCTACCGAGGCCAAAGTGGTGTATCAATTCGGACGGACGCTTTCCAGAACGCTAGTAGCCGTTCAAACAGGGCGCACAGTTATGAGATGGCGCTGACAAAGCGGCGAGCGCCCGTGTTGAGAAAGTCCTAAACAACATTAGCCGGGCGGCGCGTGCAAGCGACGTTCCGTGCAACTTGTCCGTGGTAATATCAAAAGCGGCTCTCACGTTTTCCTTGAATCGGTGAGCCGGGGCACCGTGGTGCACGCGAGAGCTGCTTTCATTATTATCTACATCAATATCTCGAAACTGTTGTCATCCCGAGAATTCGTTTCGAGTGGATCCGCCTTGCAAACTCCACGGCTACAATTTGTACATTCCAACGTGGTCCATCAGGTAATTAGTTAACCTAATTAGTGACTGTTTCATTATTATTCGGCTAAGCATTTCAATTGCTTGTGCAAGTAATGTCCGCCACTTAGAGCAGACCAGCTCATGAACTAGACTTGGGCATTCTGCCACAGACACTATTGAAGAGTTTTTGAAAGTGTTCGCTGAAGCCCCCCGTATATATATATGCGTGTGTGAGTGACTGTGTGTGTGTGCACGCAATAGAGTAGCACATAAGCTCAGTCACGTGGGGTTATTTCACATTTCGCGGGCTTTCAATAAACGCCGGAATAATTCACCACACTGGATGTGTGTGGCTGCAAAAAAAAAAAAAAAAAAAAAAAAGAAAAAGATGGGTCGTTTTGAAATGCCCTCAAGAACGAAATGAAACGTAATTGGCCCTAAAGTGAATAATAAACATTTTCCGCAATTAATCCTTATTGATTAACTAATTAGGCGCAACATAAAACTTAACATAAGGAGCGTCACATGACAGCAACACATATGTCATTGGTTTCATTGAGTTGTGGCTGCCCGCTGTCAATAACATCATCGGTTCTAGTCACATAAAAATCCTGTATAAATGTATGTATGTACGTATATACACGCACGCACGTACGCAAGCACGCACGCGCGCGCGCACACACACACAGGAGCGCCCACACTGAAAGAGTCAAAATCACGTCATGGATGTACGGAAATAAGAACGCCGAAGTGCGTCATAGCGTAAGAAAGCTGGAACACTTGTTTAAATAATACCAGCGGTGGCCAGTGACTGTTGATATGGATGCGAAAACACGTTACCGCCACCTATCTACGGAAATAGCAAGCGCGAAGTCCGTCGCCATTGCGTAAAAAACCTAGACGGCGCAAGGTAACACTCGATTTCATGATGACAGTGGCGGCCGGGGAATAAAAACAGCTCGAACCTCTTGGCAAGAAATACAAAAAAAAAAGAAGAAACAAAAAGTGGCTTGCTTTATTATACCTTGTATATGACAGTGAATAAACAGCAAAGCAGTTACAACTAAACTGAAAAAAAAAAGACAGCTAACAAAAGCAAATACACAAAGAAACAAACCAGCCGTGTTTGCTCAGTAGGTATAGCGTTTGGCTACTGAGCGCGAGGTCATGGGATCGAATCCCAGCCACGGCAGCCGCTTTTCGATGGGGGCGAAATGAAAAAAAAAAAAATAAATAAATAAACCGTGCACTAAGGTGTAGGAGCACGTTAAAGAACCCCAGGTAGTCTAATTTATTTCGGAGTTGTCCACTACGGCGTGCCTCATAATCAGACCGCGGTTTTGGCACGCAAAACCCCAGTATTATCTGTTTTTTTTTTTTTTTTTACGCAAAGAAACAGGTGTGTTTGCATTGAAGGGCGCCCGAAAAAGCGTTTGTTCCAATTACGCGCAGCAAGGACGCTTTATGATGGGGAAGGCAGATGGCTGGAAGGTGCACGTCCTCATCGTTTCTAAACAATTTCTAAACAAAATTGGTCTCACTGTCCCTCCAATAATACCAAGTGGCTCGAGGCTTCGTATTGCATATTAACTGAAAGAATTACACTCACGTTAAATGCCGCATAAGGACCAAGCGGGGCACTTGCTTCGCGCAGGTGCATTCGCCCAAATTTTATAGCTATAGCCCGCATGCAGCTACAAAATCCGAAATCGCATCAGCAGGGGCGGGACGCGCAAGCAGTGTTTCACGCAAATTTGAAGCATAAATCGCAGCGCTACCGAGGCCAAAGTGGTGTATCAATTCGGACGGACGCTTTCCAGAACGCTAGTAGCCGTTCAAACAGGGCGCACAGTTATGAGATGGCGCTGACAAAGCGGCGAGCGCCCGTGTTGAGAAAGTCCTAAACAACATTAGCCGGGCGGCGCGTGCAAGCGACGTTCCGTGCAACTTGTCCGTGGTAATATCAAAAGCGGCTCTCACGTTTTCCTTGAATCGGTGAGCCGGGGCACCGTGGTGCACGCGAGAGCTGCTTTCATTATTATCTACATCAATATCTCGAAACTGTTGTCATCCCGAGAATTCGTTTCGAGTGGATCCGCCTTGCAAACTCCACGGCTACAATTTGTACATTCCAACGTGGTCCATCAGGTAATTAGTTAACCTAATTAGTGACTGTTTCATTATTATTCGGCTAAGCATTTCAATTGCTTGTGCAAGTAATGTCCGCCACTTAGAGCAGACCAGCTCATGAACTAGACTTGGGCATTCTGCCACAGACACTATTGAAGAGTTTTTGAAAGTGTTCGCTGAAGCCCCCCGTATATATATATGCGTGTGTGAGTGACTGTGTGTGTGTGCACGCAATAGAGTAGCACATAAGCTCAGTCACGTGGGGTTATTTCACATTTCGCGGGCTTTCAATAAACGCCGGAATAATTCACCACACTGGATGTGTGTGGCTGCAAAAAAAAAAAAAAAAAAAAAAAAGAAAAAGATGGGTCGTTTTGAAATGCCCTCAAGAACGAAATGAAACGTAATTGGCCCTAAAGTGAATAATAAACATTTTCCGCAATTAATCCTTATTGATTAACTAATTAGGCGCAACATAAAACTTAACATAAGGAGCGTCACATGACAGCAACACATATGTCATTGGTTTCATTGAGTTGTGGCTGCCCGCTGTCAATAACATCATCGGTTCTAGTCACATAAAAATCCTGTATAAATGTATGTATGTACGTATATACACGCACGCACGTACGCAAGCACGCACGCGCGCGCGCACACACACACAGGAGCGCCCACACTGAAAGAGTCAAAATCACGTCATGGATGTACGGAAATAAGAACGCCGAAGTGCGTCATAGCGTAAGAAAGCTGGAACACTTGTTTAAATAATACCAGCGGTGGCCAGTGACTGTTGATATGGATGCGAAAACACGTTACCGCCACCTATCTACGGAAATAGCAAGCGCGAAGTCCGTCGCCATAGCGTAAAAAACCTAGACGGCGCAAGGTAACACTCGATTTCATGATGACAGTGGCGGCCGGGGAATAAAAACAGCTCGAACCTCTTGGCAAGAAATACAAAAAAAAAAGAAGAAACAAAAAGTGGCTTGCTTTATTATACCTTGTATATGACAGTGAATAAACAGCAAAGCAGTTACAACTAAACTGAAAAAAAAAGACAGCTAACAAAAGCAAATACACAAAGAAACAAACCAGCCGTGTTTGCTCAGTGGGTATAGCGTTTGGCTACTGAGCGCGAGGTCATGGGATCGAATCCCAGCCACGGCAGCCGCTTTTCGTTGGGGCAGAAAAAAAAATAAACCGTGCACTAAGGTGTAGGAGCACGTTAAAGGAACCCCAGGTAGTCTAATTTATTTCGGAGTTGTCCACTACGGCGTGCCTCATAATCAGACCGCGGTTTTGGCACGCAAAACCCCAGTATTATCTGTTTTTTTTTTTTTTTTTTTTTTACGCAAAGAAACAGGTGTGTTTGCATTGAAGGGCGCCCGAAAAAGCGTTTGTTCCAATTACGCGCAGCAAGGACGCTTTATGATGGGGAAGGCAGATGGCTGGAAGGTGCACGTCCTCATCGTTTCTAAACAATTTCTAAACAAAATTGGTCTCACTGTCCCTCCAATAATACCAAGTGGCTCGAGGCTTCGTATTGCATATTAACTGAAAGAATTACACTCACGTTAAATGCCGCAAAAGGACCAAGCGGGGCACTTGCTTCGCGCAGGTGCATTCGCCCAAATTTTATAGCTATAGCCCGCATGCAGCTACAAAATCCGAAATCGCATCAGCAGGGGCGGGACGCGCAAGCAGTGTTTCACGCAAATTTGAAGCATAAATCGCAGCGCTACCGAGGCCAAAGTGGTGTATCAATTCGGACGGACGCTTTCCAGAACGCTAGTAGCCGTTCAAACAGGGCGCACAGTTAAGAGATGGCGCTGACAAAGCGGCGAGCGCCCGTGTTGAGAAAGTCCTAAACAACATTAGCCGGGCGGCGCGTGCAAGCGACGTTCCGTGCAACTTGTCCGTGGTAATATCAAAAGCGGCTCTCACGTTTTCCTTGAATCGGTGAGCCGGGGCACCGTGGTGCACGCGAGAGCTGCTTTCATTATTATCTACATCAATATCTCGAAACTGTTGTCATCCCGAGAATTCGTTTCGAGTGGATCCGCCTTGCAAACTCCACGGCTACAATTTGTACATTCCAACGTGGTCCATCAGGTAATTAGTTAACCTAATTAGTGACTGTTTCATTATTATTCGGCTAAGCATTTCAATTGCTTGTGCAAGTAATGTCCGCCACTTAGAGCAGACCAGCTCATGAACTAGACTTGGGCATTCTGCCACAGGCAACCTTTAGGAGTTTTTGAAAGTGTGCACTGAAGCCCGCTGTATATATATATATATATATATATATATATATATATATATATAGATGTGCGTGTGTGAGTGACTGTGTGTGTGTGCACGCAATAGAGTAGCACATAAGCTCAGTCACGTGGGGTTATTTCACATTTCGCGGGCTTTCAATAAACGCCGGAATAATTCACCACACTGGATGTGTGTTGCTGCAAAAAAAAAAAAAAAAAAGAAAAAAAAAAAAGATGGGTTGTTTTAAAATGCCCTCAAGAACAAAATGAAACGTAATTATCCCTAAAGTGAATAATAAACATTTTCCGCAATAATAAACATTTCTTGCCGCAAAAAAAAAAAAAAAAAAAAAGATGCATTGGTCGTTTTGGAAGGCCCTCTACAAAGAAACGAAACGCACTGGGCCCTAACGTGAACACTAAACACTTTGCGTAATTTATCTAAATTGATTAACTAATTAGGCGCAACATAAAACATACCCTAATAAGCGCCACATGACGGCCAAACTCGCCAAACCTCTTCTTTAAAAGCTGTAGGTGAATTGCACTGTCTAACCAAAAACACGCAAGTCTCTAACTTAACCGCTTCGTGCGTGCACCAAGCATTCAAGGATTTTCCTCAAAGATAAATTATCAGTTTTTTTATTCCATAAAGCGAACAGCAGTCTCCGAGATATAACGAAACGCAATTTCCGTCACTTGTTCAGCTGGCACGCACGCGCGCGCGCGCGCACGCACGCTAACACACATGTATATATATATTTTTGTGTGTGTGTGTGTGTGTGCGCGCGCGCGCGTGAAATACGTGGGTTTATTATCTATTTGGTGGCGTTTCATTAAACGCCGGAAAAAATCACTACGCAGCATGTCATGCGTGTTGCCGAAAAAAAAAAAAAAAAAAAAAAAAAAGATGCATTGGTCGTTTTGGAAGGCCCTCTACAAAGAAACGAAACGCACTGGGCCCTAACATGAACACTAAACACTTTGCGTAATTTATCTAAATTGATTAACTAATTAGGCGCAACATAAAACATACCCTAATAAGCGCCACATGACGGCCAAACTCGCCAAACCTCTTCTTTAAATATTCCTGAGAGCTCAACGAAATTTTCACCATTTGCGCCTACGTTTTCAAATCCGCTTTTAGTTTTTTTTATTGCTCATTTGGTGAATGATTCGCACGCCATGCATCTGTCAAAACAATGCATTTTTTGTGGAAGCTTAGGCGATACCAGTGAGCATAAGAAAACACGAAGAAATAGCTCATATTTCTCCCTATAAATAGTACCATTCCATACAGCCGCAAAAATATACTGCAACATTCGTGCTTTAGTCTACAAAAAATTTACAACGCCTAGTTTCAGTTTTACCATTCTCAACGAAGAAATTTTCCTAATTATAATTCCTGAAAATATTTGTGGAAAGCTCTGAAAGTTGTTTCTTTGCATTCAGGACATGTTAAAGGATAAGCATGCGAAATTTCATTATGATCACACTACGTAAAGTACGCAAATTTTAGTGCACAAACTCTATAAATGCTACAAATTGAAGAACTGGGACAAACACGTTTTAATGTTTAAAGATGCTGGACTTCGGCCGGGAAATGGTTTTCTTTTCCCATTTTCAGCAAAACTGCCGCGATGCCGATGTGAGCTCTGGGGAGAAGGGGCCAGGCCTACCTACATCTCCACTAAAAAGCAAGAGCAAGCAACGCCGCGGAGCGATATGCCGCGTGTGCGAAATCCGGAAAAATTCGCACTTTCATGGGTCCGGGCGAGTGTTTCTTGCATTTTTCGCTGTCTTGTACCTGATTCTCAGCTTTGATTTTTTTAATACATAGGAGAGGAGGCTTGGAGGAATACAAAACAACAAAATAGATTTGTTTTCGTATAAAACAATTGCCGTTTTTCGAAATTTGCGTTTTCCCCCCGACCGAGCACGACTCATTACCCTTTCACAACGGCTTCACCGTCGCGCAGCGCTGCTCTGCGCTAAGCCGAACCAACAGGCAAAAAAACTATGGGCGCCATCTATGTACGGACAAAGGAAGCGCGAAGTGCATCGCTGTGGCGTACAAATGCTAGATGGCGCGCGGTAACACTCGTTGTCATAATTACAGTAAGGAGCGGTTTTGTGCCTTTAGGAAATCCGTCGAGCATCTAGCTGTTAGTTGTGGCACTTGTCGCATTTTTCTCGTTAAAATAAAGCTAATTTCATCAGTCTGCGTTGAAAACTCGCCGAGTTAGGTCGCAATATGTCTGCGGCCTTTTTTCCAAAATGGCGGCGCCCATAAGTTTGCCTGTTGGTTCGGCTAAAGCGCAGAGCAGCGCTGCGCGACGGTGAAGCCGTAAAGAAAGGGTAATGAATTGTGCTTGGTCGGGGGGAAAACGCAAATTTCGAAAAACGGCAATTGTTTTATCCGAAAACAAATGTATTTTGTTGTTTTGTATTCCTCCAAGCCTCCTCTCCTATGTATTAAAAAAGAAATGAAAGCTGAGAATCAGCTTGATTTGAAAGCTTGAAACGGTCGCGGCGCCGACACTGTCGCTAGCCGCAATATAATGTCACTCAGCCGTGCAATGCCTGCACAGCTGAGCCGATTCACCGTGCACCCCTTGTAGCCGTGCACTGCAGCATGAGCTAGACAAGTATCGAAACGTTTGACAGTGGACATCGATTTTCGCTTAAAAAAAAAAAAAGTTCCATTTACACCTCACTTCATGTAGCGGAACTTAATTTGCGAACCGATGTTTATGTAGACGGTGGACTAGCGCAGGAATCGGCGACCAGCAACGCTTGTTCCGAGTTAAACGTTTCTCGTGTCGTAGCTGGTGCTCAATAACTAAATTCGCTCGTGCCCACGCGTACGTCAGCACAGCCGTGGTTTCAGATAGACCATTTAATTAGGCATGTACGTGGCCGCGCGCGTACGTACATAATATACCAAAAGTCGCCCTACGATTTCTGCATTTTCAGCGAAAGTAAAAAAAAAAAAAAAAAATTAAGGACGATCCACGCTTGTGAAAACGTATGAAACAGTAGTAAACTCTGTAAGCGTTCTTTTCTTTTCCTCTCGCTTTCTTTTCCTCTCTGTGTGTCTCACGCTCTCATTTTCTCTTTCTGTGGCCCATAGCAAGTTGTCTTACAATCGTCGGTACAACGCAACGGTACAACGAGCAAGCATTTATGGTACCCATAAATTCTTGTTCTGCAAGAGTGGGTGCCATAGTCCAGTGGTTATCGTTAGTGGATAGCACTCCCCTTCGGATCGTGTGTACCCTGGTTCGAATCCCGCCGCGCGAAGAAAGTAGTGACTTTTTTTTTTCCATATCTCTCTTGCTCCACATTCTTTGCTCGAAACTGCGAGCACCAGAATAGATTCTAAATTTATTCATTTTGCAAAAAGCACTTGACAATTTCCGCCTGTTTCCGTCTTTATATAAACAGTGGTGGTCCTTTAGCCTATTTTTTGTAAAGCAACCGAAGTCTGTCAGTATACAGGGTGTTTTTTTTTTTTTTTTTTTTTTTAGCTGCACCAAATTTTAAAATTAGTAAAATGTAAATCTTTGTCAAGTTATGTTTGCCATTCCAGTGTACGGATTGGCGGCCTCTAGATAATACAGAGCAATTTCCGCAATTACGTGCGTAATTAGCAAATTTACGCTAATTAACTTTCTAATGATCAACAATAGGTGGCTATAGCAAATGAGTACTTTGGGGCCCGTCCTCGACACTACCTAGCCCAAGGATCGAATTTTGAATAGCGGAGTTCATGTGGGAGCTACGCGAACAATTAGTTCCTCTTGGCAGGCTGCTTGAAACGGAAACTGGCCGCAAAAAGAGCGTCTCTGTCGTCGATGTCGCCACCCCCCGGCGCTTTCGTCACGTCTCTGACGTCACCGCTGGTCCGACCAAACGAGCAGCTTGCGTTATCTCTTTGCTGTCTGCGGCGTTGGCCTAACGCTTCAATGCCGGCGGGCCGCCAAATTTACTTCGTCATTCCGTCGGGCGCCACGTTGCGCTGTGGCGCCAACCCCGCTCCTTGGGCTTTTAGATACTACAGGCGCGGCGTCATATCAGTCTGTATCAGTGAACGCCGCGGATAGCAAGGAGATAACGGAAGCTGCTCGCGGGCCGGACTGGCGCCTAGCTCGGAGACGTGACGAAAGGCAGGGGGGGCGGCGACAGCGTTATGCCATGTCATCAGCTTACTTGTTTTCTCGCATTAACCTGAATTGTTTTGCTATTTATTTGTTCAAATCGTAATTCTTTCGCTGCTGTGTGTAGACAACTTGACATCTTTGCTGCACTTGCTCTAACAAAATTTGTTTTCTTCTTTTTATTTATAGAACAGCTTCTGTAGTATGTGTTTTATTTTCGCGAGTGAGAAAATAAATTCTTCTTTTTCTAGCGTTAGGTAGTGTGAACATTCTCAAATTTGAACACACACACACACACACATGTGTGTGTATGTGTGTAAATGGATCGGAAAACATTTCTTTAAATGGCCAGGAAAATATCGCTGACGATTGTGTCGTCGTTTATTGCTTGTGCATGTGCTGCAGAAGAACCATTTTTGTAAGGGACCACGGAAATGCAAGGGAAAAAAGCGCACGAAAAAAAAAAAAGAAATGTGATTGTGGCAAATCAGAACCTGCTTCAGAATCAGAACGTTGTTTCTTCTTCTGCAGTTGCTCTAACCGAAATTGTTTTCTTCATTTTATTTAGAACAGGGATTGGGCTTCGGTAGTGTGCATTTTTACTCATAATTAATTCTTGTTCTAGTTGCAGCGCTAGGTACTTCCATCATTCTCAAATTTGAACACACACACGCACGCTGTGTGTGTTGCATGTGCTGCAGAAGGACCATTTTTGTAAGGGGTACCGCGGAAATGCAAGGAAAAAAAGCGCACGAAAAAAAAAAAAAGAATTGTGATTGTGGCTAATCAGAAGCCTGCTTCAGAATCAGATCATTCTCAAATTTGAACACACGCACACTGCTGCAGAAGAACTATTTTTGTAAGGGACCACGGAAATGCAAGGAGAAAAAGCGCACGAAAAAAAAAAAAAAAAGAGAGAATTGCGATTGTGACAAATCAGAACCTGCTTCAGAA